>NC_143547.1:24700361-25002504 GCF_031878675.1 Megascapheus bottae
AATTAGGCTTCCTAATTGTATCTTGGACCTCCTGAAGCGCTCTCTCATTTTTCCTAGATTTGGATTGACTCATTTTCTGTTCTTTCTCTATAATAACTAAATTATCTTCAGCCCCGGAAATTCTCTCCTCTGCATTGTCTAACCTGCTATCAAAGCTATCTACTTTATTTTTCATCTCCCTTGCTACTAATTGCTCATTTTTGATGCCTTGCATCTCTTCTTTTAGATCATGTATGGATTTCTTTATCTCCTTGATTTCCATTTGAGTGGTTAGCTCAGTAGCTTTATTTTCTTTGAACATTTGCTGGAGTTTGGTCACCTTTTTATTTGTGGATTCTATGAATTCCTCCATCTTTCTTTGAAAAACCTTTATTATGGCCTCTTTTTATGGCTTCTTCTTTTTCACTTATCACCTTGTTTATGGTTTCCTTTTGTTCAGCTATGGCTTCCTCCCTTATCTCTTTATATTTTCACATTTTTCATTAATGATGTTTATCAATTGCATTTGTACAGCACTTGGAAGACTCTCCTCTAGGTTTGCCAGTGACTGTTCCATTGGCTGTTTACATTGGATGGGGGGGGTGGGGGATGTTGTTTCTTGATTTGACATTTTTCTTGAGTTTCTTCTTCTGCCCATTTGAAAATGGGAGCAAGATTAATACTAAACACGATTATAGTTTTTCAGATATAACCAACCTAGACCTCTGTAGCTGGCAGACTCTAGATGTTCACAAGTTTTGATTGGTGTTATCACTCTTTCTTTTTGTGCAGTTACCGATCAGTCTAATAATCCACTGATAAGCGATTTATACCCAAAACAATAAGCCTCTCAGTCCAATCTCTATTGTCTTTAAGTCCCTCTGAGCCTAGAGAATAATTAAACACCTAGATATACAGTGTTGCTCAACAGCCATCAAGTGTAGATCCATGCAGTATAAGGGCTTAAAGATGAGCAGAGGTCCAGAGATAGAAAAATAGAATGAGAGAGGTCAGGGGGTAAGTAGGTAGCATATTTGAGTACAAAGTTTGGAAAGTATTAGAATAAAACTTATGTGTTGCTGCGCGACTAGCTCTTAGCCCAACCAGTGGCCTCACAGTGGACCATGGGATGGATCTGCGAGCTTCCGTCTGAGCGTGGTTGGCGGACGTTTTCCTGTGCTGCTTCCAGGGGCGGCCCCAAGCCAAGGGTCTGGGGATTGAGAGTTTCAGGGGCTCTCAGCAGGACCAGCAGGAGACCACTCTGTTCCCAGGGGCGGGGCCCAGCTGGGGACGTGGGCTCCAAGGCGGAGCCATGCCTTTTTGGTTCTCAGAGGGGAGCTTGGCTGCTGGTTGGCCCTTCAGATCCCTGCTGTTTCCACTGCTTTGTCAGAGTCTGTGACTGTGGGGGGGGGGCCTCGGTGGTGTCTTGCTCAGGATTCCCAGCTGGAGGATGCCCCGCTCAAGATTTGAGGGGTGGCATATTCTGGCTCCTATTTTCCCGCACCCCCTACCCACTGTTGTAAGGCAGGGTCCCAACGCCCTCCACTCTCCAGATCCAGTGGCCTGGGGGTTGAGCCCGTTGGGCGGGTGGGAGCTGGGACAGCTCCGCCTCCCCTGGTGGGGTGCTAGGTCTTATGGGTAGCCCGCCTGTCAATCTCCAGTCAATGGCCTGAGGGAGGGGGCTGTTGAGGGAGGGAGCTGTTGAGGGAAGGGACAGGATTCTAAATTCCTTGCCCCCCTGCTCCCGCCAGTCTTTCTTGGACGGGGTGTTGGGGTCTGAGTTAAGTTCTATTGCTTGGCACCTGCTCCGCTTTCCCGATGTGTTTGGGGACGTGCTGTATTACTCACGCCTCTGCGTCCGTCTGCGGGTGCTCCATGGTGGTGGGGAGTCTTTCACTCCCCTCGGGTCTCCGCCGCCTGTGTTCTGCGTCTGGGTTCCGCTGCTTGCTGCTCTGGTTCCGCGTCTGGGTTCTGCTGCTTCCGCCGTTCGCTGGCCCGGTTCTGTGCTGGTTTCTGCAGCCGTTGGGCTCCCAGCCTGGCGCCCTCCACTGCCGCCGCTTTTCTTGGATTAGAGCCGGAGCCTGCCCCCGCTTTCCCCGCGTGGAGCCGGCACCCGCTCAAGCTGCTTTTCGCGGCTTGGTCCAGCGCCAGCTGCCACTTTTCGCAGCTTTCCGTGGCTTTGGGCGAGAGGTGGGGGAGGGGTCCTCGCGTTTTGAATTCTTTGAGAAAGTTGGATGTGAGCTTTATCTGGATTTCTTTTCCGGTTTGAGTCCTTCTCCATTGCTTTTTGAGTTTGTTGTTGTGGATTTCTTTAGGTAGTTGGCTCGTGGGACTCCCTGGTTCTCTCTTTTTGTCAGAGAGAGCTAGGCAGCGTCCCTATTGTCTTGGCGCCATCTTCCTTCCCTTCTCAGAAGTTTCTATTTTAAGTCTTTAGCCTATTTATTAATTGGTTAATTTAATGACTTATTTTGGGGGGATTTACTTTTTTGAGCTCTAAGTACATCTTAAGTAGGCCCTTTTCTGATGTATAGTTGGTTAAAAAAATCTTCTCCCATTATGTTTGAGATTCAGGTACATACAGGATGAATGGGAGGAAAAGCCATTGAGAAGTGAGTACCTGAGAGAGGTGATGATGGTTAATTCTATGTGCCATGTCAGCGGGACTACAGTCTTCAGTTATTCAATAAAACACTAATTTAGATATTTCTGTGGAGACAGTTTGTAGATATGACTCATACTTATAATTATCCGATTTTTAGGTAAAAGGGAATGTTCCCCCATGATATGAATGGATTTGACCCAATCAGCTGAAAGGACTGAAGGATAGAACTGAGGTTTTCCCAGGCAAGAAGGAATTCTGCTTGTGGACGGCAGTATTGACTGCCAGTGTGTATCTCCTGTCAATCTGATGTATTTTGGACTTGTGACTTTCCATATTCATGTAAGTTTCATTAAATAAATATATTTCTATATCTGTCTGTTTATCCTTTTATGTATCTAGTTGGCTACCTCTTCTTGATTCTACTTGTTTAACTTGTCTGGTAGAACCCAATTGACAGAGGGGCCATTAGACAAAGTTTAGATTAGAGTTTATGAGAATTTGTCTGGGATGATGGGGACTAAGATGGGAATTATGTTCAAGAAATATTTCTGAGATGGAATCTATAAGAATTATAGGGCTTTAAATATTTTCATTTCATATCTACTTTCCATTCTTGTATTCTATCAGGATCCTGGCCCTAGAGGTGTGAAAAAAGATGTATGAATTAGAAACCCAATAAAAGAAATTAGGAATTCACTTGGGTAGGGAGCTTTTACATACCTATTATTTAATTTGAAATGACTAATTCTTTCACTTGTCTGTTATTGAGACATAATCTAGATGTTAAGATTCTACCTCTGGAGTCCAATTATTTGGCTCTAAACACTAGTTCAACAATTACTAAGAATTTACCATTTGAAATACATATCTAATTTGAGCTTCAGGGTTTTGTTATTTTTTTAAAATTTTCTGTTCCAGTATTGGCTTCAGCTCAGGACTTACACTCTTTCTTGCTTTTCTTGCTCATGGCTGATGTCTTCTCTCTTAAGTCTTGCCTCAAATCTGGCTTTTTGATAGTTAATTGACTCGATTCCTGACACTCCAGGTCTCACCTTCCTGAGTAGCTACTTAGGACAATAGGTATTAGCCTCTGGCCCCTGAGCTGTTGTTGTTTTAGTTGTGAAAGAGAAATCTTAATGTTCTCTGGTATTGTGAACACTAAATGGATATTAGTGAAATGTTTACAATAACTTAGTAAGAACTTACTTAATGTTAGAGGCTGCTATTATAGTGCTTATTATTGATATTTCTTCTTATTCTTTAATCCAGTGTGTAATGGGCAACATGATTCTGCGAGAAGGAAGCTTTTCTTTAAACAGGATGCTATTTTGTCCCTTGTGAAAAATTATTCAGTTAAATGGAAAGTAAACGCTTTATTCAATTCTGAGAAATTCCCGTGTCCATTCCACTTGATGCACCCAGTGTGTTAGTGTCAATACCAGGATTCTTGAATCTTATTCCTCCTCTTTCAAACCCTCTTTAGGCAAGGTAGGAACTAAAATTACACTCTTCATCCCAGGAAAGGGAAACAGAGTTCTGTTGCCAGGCTTGTGTGCATAAGTGTGTGGCTAGGGAGTCTTCTAACCTCTGCATTCTGGTATTATATGCTTGTTTTCCCAAGCTAATTCCTTTCTCAGCATGTTTGGCGTCATGCCTGATTGAGATGGAAAAATGTAGGGGTTTTACAATTTTTAAACTATACAGTTTACAGTTAACGTATTCTGCCACAAATTAGATACTACGGGGTGTGAATCATTGTCACTATTCAGTGATGTTAGAGTGAGAACCTTACTTTTCCCAGGTTTTTTCAGTTGTAAGTAATAGATGCTCACTTATTTATTCCAAAAGGAGAATACAAGGATAATCATAGTGCTCAAGGATGGGAAGTGGATCCAAACTTCTTCATGAATTTGGAACCATGAATAGAAAGCAATAACAACAAACTATGCTTGTGAGTCTGTCACAAAGGAGAGCCTGTGCTCTCCTTTTTTTATATATTTTTATTGTAATTAATAAAAGGGTTACATGATATTTGCCAGATAGAAGGTGCATTAATTCATATAAATTGATACCCTTTCATATGTCTTGGTACCCATCACCCTCCCCCACACCCACCACCCACCCCCCGTCTTGGTTTTCCCCCCTTCCCTATCAAATTTCAAATAACCAAATACAAATAAATTCAATATATCAGATAACAAAGTGAGATACTATAACAATATGAGATACCCAAGAGACAGCAAAGGAGATGAAAGATAACATAGTAGATTAAGGACAACAATCATTCATTATATGGCTTTTGTTTCAGTATCCTGGAGGTCCTTTCAGTTAGCTTCATACTATATGGCCTTATATATCAAGGTTTTGCTCTATTGCAGATCTGTGCTAGTAGAGCCCAAGGTTTCTACTGGTTATGACAAATGAGGGAAACCATTGAGCGTAAGTTCCTTTGAGTCTGGCTTACTTCACTTAATATGATTGAGGCTTCTGCTCTATTTAACATTCGCAAGCCAACTTCTCAAGTATGGTAGATAATGACTGGCTTTCAGTGCTCATATCTACCTTTCCTTCCTCTCAGTCACAAGAAGGGACTAACCAGCTACTCAGAATATCAATGGAACATTCCAAGGAGAAAGACTGTAATTGGTCTAGCTTGAGGGAGGTATCTATATTGAATCCAATAAGCTTAAGTTCACACAACATAAACATGGTTGTCACCCAACACTGAAGATGAGGAGAATTGTTCTCAGTACAAACAGCTTCATTTTTTTGACAGACATCCTTAAAAGTCTATACTCCTTAAATTCTCTCTGTCCTCTTTCCCTCCTTCCTCATCATTCTCTCATGGTAGAAGCAATTTTGTCTTATATGATTAAAAACTAAGGAACCTGGATCAGGAAGGAAAAAAACATGGGAGAAAATGAAGAAATGACAGTGTTCAAAAAGAAATGTACTCAATACCTGACCTATGCAACTGTACCCCTCTGTATGTCACCTTTGCAATAAATATTTAAAAGAAACAGCTTAGGTGGTTTGGGGATTTACCTCAGTGGAAGAGCCTTTGCCTGGCAAGGTCAAGGCCCTGAGTTTAGTCTTCAGCTAAAAACAAAACAAAACAAAAAAAACAAAGAAACAACTAAGGAACCATTTTCCACTCTTTCCCCCCATATTTCTACACTAACTGAACTTGACTCATAAATAGATTTTACATTTGAATACTCAGATTTTAGAAATGTATGGAATTAATGCCTCCAGCATTAAGGGCTCCTGGTCACTTAAAGCCAATTTTTTTAGATGTCAATTTGGGTATTTTAGTATATATTGCAAATATCATTGTGTTTGATGAAGAGACAAATTATCTCCTGGGATTTTATTGTCTCTGCTGGTGATCAGCTTGAGGGAATGTTTGTGGAGTTACTGACATCCTGTAGCATGAAGAGAGAAGAGGCCAAATTCCTAGTTTGGATTTAATTACATCATTCCATTCTCTAGGATGTAAGTCATTAACAGACTGATCATATATTCTTATGTGCTGGTACAATGAGACCAGACTAGCCACAAGAACAGAATAAGGATTTCTCATCAGTGAGATAATGATGCCTAGAGCAAGGAAGGGGAAAATGTGTGATGGATGAATCAAATACGTGCTTAGCAGTATCTTGCAGAGATTGCAAAATGCCCATCTCTTTATGTGTGGGTGAAGAAATGTGTAATGACAACTGAGAATAAACCTAGGCAATATGTCGATATTCATGTTGGGGAGGGTCTTGGGAGTGTGCTCAAGAATCTCTAGGGAAATGAACACAGGTTTCCAGGTGTGGTACCACTTTGTGTTTCTACAGAGAACCATGCTGCTGTGATTTTGGCGATATTAGACTCCCAGTGTCATCATGGAAATGCAATGTATTTCAAAGAACTGACAAAGAAGACCTAAGGTGTGGGAGGATGAGGATTGATGAATTTTCATAGTCTGACTAGGCATCAAAGATAGGCTGATTAAATACTTTAGACAGAAAGACAAAGAAATGGCTGTGAATATTCTGTGGGGTTTCAAATTTCTTATTCACAGGATTATCTACTGTGGAACAAATAACACTGATAGCATTTAGATACTATGCATTCAATGGATATTTTATTTTCTGCCATTTTTTATTTGTTTTCATTGTTGAAATAACAAGCTTTGAAAATACCATTGATGTCAGAGACATATGCCTTGACCTTCATCAACGGTTCCTGGAAATCTGTAAAGAATGCAGACAGAATAGTTCCATCTAAAGCAGGGTTTTTAGTAATTATTTCTGAAACACAAATTGGGTAATGCATGCCAAAAAATATATGAGGAAATGGTGTTGCTGCTTGCTGGCTTTAACTACATATATATATATATATATATGTATGTATGTATATTTAATGGGAATGTGAAGAAATTACCACCCAAAACATGTAAGATATTAAACCGCATGAAACAATAAAGCCACAAACTCTTACTTTCTCCCTTACTTATATAGCCCTGTCATTTCTTCACTGTGATTGAACAGTGGAGTGGCTTTGAAAAGGTTATGATAGTCATTTCATTCTTTAAACAAAACTTTACTGAGTATCAACTGTGTGCAAAAGATTATTCTAGGCCTTTTGTAAATGAACATCAAGCACATGGACGGGTATTAAAAGGGACAGATGGCATTGAAAGGAAAAGAATGATCACAGACTTTTTTCATCATTGATTAGAAATTATATGGTGGCAACTTGATAGCTGGTGATGTCCCCTACAACCTTGGTGTAACAGAATGAGAGAAAACACATTAGTGCTGGAAGCATTTGAATTGATTTTGGTGTATTCACATCTACTTTAGCAATAGGGCATTCTCTTTAGTACAAGCTTTTGGGGAAAATAATCTGGAGTGGATGCTATGGTGTATTGATTCCCTTTTCTTCTTCCCCAAGCTGTTAAAAGTGTTTGTCTGCCACCATCTTTAGTTGGCCATCTCTTTGGATATTGCTCCCACTGAAGAATAGTGTCTCACCAACATGTCTCTTTCTGCCATGGAGTGTCTGCATTTCCTGACTTTCCAGTGCACAGATATGAGGACTTGAGCCCTGTGTCCTATTCTTCAAGCACACTGAAGGACCATATAAGATTCAGATCCAGCTGTGGGGCTTGTGGTAAGTTCTCAACTTCTTCTGCCCATCATGGATTCCTTTCACACACTTTCAGCATGCTAATCTCTGAAGCAAATTCTGCCTCCTGGAAACACAAACTATTATACAGCCCTCCAGAACATAGCCTGTACTCAGATGTAGGTAGAAAAGGAATATACAAAACTCCAATGTTTTTCCTGAATCTATTACAGAAAGCGCTCAGGGACCAAGAAGGTTCTGTTCCTGTGTGAACTGATTCAATACCTGCATGTCTACATAAGTGTGTGTGAGCCTGTGGGTACTGGCTACTAGTGGAACATTGCTAAAATGTCTCCATAGCATATAGGGATTGAGATATGGACAGGCATGATGCAGCCCTTTGCTGGCGTATTGCTGTAGCTGTGTGCCAATAGAGAAGCTGAAAATCAGATCTGTAAGCTTGATGGCCATGTGGAGGATCTATGTACCTTTTTGGCTGACATATCTCTCAGTTTGGAGCATTGCACATGCATTCCTGCATTCTTATGTCATCAGTGAACAGCAGGGAGAGATACTAACCAACCTTTTAGCCTCCTTGTGAAGATAAACAGTTTTTGAACACCGCAGAAGAAAGATTGAAAGAAAATAACTGCTTCCTAAAAATAGAAAAAGTAAGGGAATGCAGGAAGAATATAACCCAATAAAGTGTATAGGCATCTGCTGACTAATAACTGTTTTGAGACCAGTTTCAGAAACTAGATGATGGAGTTTAAGAAGTGAATGTTGGGCCGGGAGTTTGGCCTAGTGGTTAAAGTGCTTGCCTAGCATGCATGAAGACCCGGGTTCAATTCCTTGGTACCACATACATAGAAAAAAGCCGGAAGTGTTGCTGAGGCTCAAATGGTAGAGCTCTAGCCTTGAGAAAGTCCAAGGACATTGCTCAGGCCCTGAGCTCAAGCCCAGGACTGGCAAAAAAAATCTAAACAAGAAGTGAATGTTATGATATGTGTGCCACAGAATGAGAACTTGCTGCTAGAAAAAGAGATGCCAACACTATTTGCCCATCTAGCATAGCATAGCATCTAATACATAGCTGGCACTAATTACATGTTTGTAGTATGTATACATTCTAGTTACATGCCAAAGGATAATGGAACATTGCCTTCTAAGGTTTTAGAATGGGTAATGTTCCACCTGTAACTTTTTTTTGCCAATCATGGGTCTTTAACTCAGGGCCTGGGCCTTGTCTTTGAGCTTTCTCAAGGCTAGCATTCTACCATTTGAGCCACAGTAACACTTCTGGCTTTTTCTGTGTATGTGGTACTGTGGAATCGAATACAGGACTTCATGCATGCTAGGCAAGCACTCTACCACTAGGCTACACTCCCGGCCCTTAACCTATGACTTTCCTATTACTTGAATGTGAGAGTAAAATACAGCTAAATTAGGAAAATTTAAAAAACTTGTCTTCAATACATTTTGCTTGCAGATGTACTGCGGTGATACGGGGAATATTCAAGGAAGAGGAAGGCATGGGATCCCCAAACTGGTGACACACCAGGAGAGCAGGAAAGGAAATATCAGGATGACCACAATGAAGAAGAAAAATGGATGGGGCAGTATTGTGCATCATGCCTGTCCCTATCTCAATCCCTATATGCCAACTGTCATTGAGCTGTGGAGACATTTTAGCAATATTCTACTAGTAGCCAGTACCCACAGACTCACACACACTTATGTAGACACACAGGTATTGAATCAGTTCACACAGGAACAAAACCTTCTTGGTCCCTGAGCTTTTTGTGTAACAGATTCAGGAAAAACATTGGAGTTTTGTATATTCCTTTTCTACCTACTTCTGAATGCAGGCTATGTTCTAGAGGACTGTATCATAATTTGTGTTTCCCGGTGTGCTTGTTAAAGTTTATTCCACACATGAATCAGCAAAATCAACTGGGAATGTGATTAAAAAACAAATGCTTACTCGGCATCTCTGGGTCATGAGATTGTGCATGTCTAATAAGCCCCAAGGGAGTAGTGAGGCTGCTAGTCCTGGGATTCCACTTTGAGTGTTAAGGTGTTACATCATATCTGATATACATTGTGGCTCTGCCTTTCCATTATACCTGACCAAGCTTATCAAAGGCGTTCCAGCTACTTCCCACCCCACATACTAATGTAGTACCTGAATGACTTCTGAACTGTTCTTTTCGGAGGTCTTGAAATGCAAGTTGCAATGTTACAGAATGGAAAATGACTGTTCCTTTAGGCAGGATAATGCTATGAGCATTAAGAAGAAGATTGGCTAAATATGGAACATAAAATGTGATCAAGGAACTATTGAATCATCTCTTTTCTCTAAAGTTGATTAATTTCTGGGATGGGTTTTTATTTGACTTATATTTTAAGTGTCATTTGTGAATGGATGGTACATAAAACCAATATTAGAAAATGGCAAACTGTCCTAGGACTAAGAGAATGAGAACTCTAGAGAGCTGTGTTGTTTTCTTTTACTCTCAAGCATTGATTCAGAACATTAGTAGGTCAAGTAAAGTCTATCAATTTCCAGGTTACACTAATTATCATCATCATGGTCACTATTAATTTGATTATTATTTTAAGCCAGAATAGTAGAGTAAAATGCTTTTCAAAAGTCAATTTGTGCAGAAAGACGTGTAATAAAAATCAGTCAGTCATCTTGGATAGCATACCTTCCTGGTTATATCAACGTGTGTGTGTGTGTGTGTGTGTGTGTGTGTGTGTGTGTGTATGCGCGTGTTATTTCTTTTTGTTACTTATATCAGCACATGTTAATTGTATGAAATAATGTTTTTATTCTTTAGTAGTTGTACAATGGGATTTTGATTCATTATGTCAACTTATGAGTACAATGAACTTTGATCATCATTTGAACCACTTTCATCATTCTACCCTATCTCTCCCAACCCCATGCATCCCTTCAATTTACCCAATCTCATTTTCACATTGAATATTGTGACCGAATTTGTCTACCCTCTTTCTCTCACTTTGAGGGGAGCAGACAAATAATGGATTTCACTGTGCCATTTTTATATATACTTTGCTCATATGTATGCCCCATTACTCTCTCTTACGGGCCCTCACCCTTCCTCTTGTTCCCTTCCAAATTTCTAGTGATATCCTACCACTTTTGTATTTTCCCCTAGATTCCACAAATGGAAAAGGAAGAATCTGGCTTATTTCATATAACGCAATGCTATGTAGTACCATTCATTTTCCTGAAAGTGACATGATTTCATTATTCTTTGTGCCTGAATAATATTCCATTGCATATGTATGTATTTCATATTTTTGTCCTTTCACTCATCAATAAGCACTCAATTACACACATTTATGTATTGACTCCCTGTATATTAAATAATATTTCCTCTCTTCTGTGTTTCTTATTTCATCTGATGAACAAATAAATATCCACCATTCAGTCACAGTATTCATTACTCTTGTGACTCTAGGTAATATAATCTCATTTTATCAGTATTTTTTAAATGAGGATCTTGGCAACTTTACCGTTCTTCAATTCTTCTCCTACATGTCCACTCCCTAATTTTCACTACCAGACATGGTTATGCTTACTCTGGCACTTCAAGACTGAGAATAATTGAATTTAGTGTTCAGTGATTATCAAGTAAATATTCCCTTGCTTTTTCTATGAGTTGAGTCTGTTAGTGGAAAATAAAAGATTACTTTCATTATTTTGTCTATGCAAATGTGATTTTCTGTCAGGTAAAGTAGCATATTTTGACATCCCTTTTCTTCTTTCTGTTAACTATAGCAACAAATCTGGTCCTTAAGTAAAGATAATTTTATAGTCATGAGGTGCTTACTTTAACAGATAAAAGTATTATAATGTCAGGCACCTGTGGCTAACATTTATAATCTTAACCACTTGGGGGGCTGAGATCAAGAGGATCAGTTTGAGGTCAGCTTAAGCAGAAAGTTCATGAGACTTTTTCTCAATCCATACCTTGGGACAGTGGTGTGCATCTGTTATTCTAAGGTATGTGAGAGGCTGACATTGGGAGGATCGCAGTTCCAAGCTAGCCAGGACACAAAAGTCTATGAGGCTCCATCTCCATGGAGGGAAGCTGGCCACACTGTCCTATATCTGTGATCCACACAACTATTGGAAGCCTAAAGTAGGTGGGATTGTGGCTCAGGCTTTTGCCTAGTGGCACAGCAAGACCCCAAAGTCCATTAAAAATAGAGCTGGAAGGTGTATGGCTCAAAAGATAGAGTGGCAGCTTAGCTAGCATGAAACCCTGAGTTCAAACCGTGGTACACCAGAAAAACAGCAATTTATTATATATTTTTGAATGCTAGTGTAATTCTTTAATAATATATAATATATAATATCTAGGTTGCATATAAATATCTATGCTTATACTTATGTATCATAATATCACATTGTGGCTTGTAACTATGATATAAAAATTAAATTTTTTAACTAAATAAAAGATTTTTTTAAGTGTTAGACAATTTCTATGTACTCTTCCTTATCATGAAACATTGCCCATAATCCATCTTTGTCACGTTGGTTCTTAATGAAGTCTGAGCTCAGGAGTTACTTAAGGACATAGATAAGAAAACAATCTTAGCTTTTCCAAGCTTGCTCTGGAGAAAAGGACTGGACAAACCTTAGATTATTATCTGAGCATTAAAAGGTCAATTTTCCTTCTTTTACATGAGTAGTTTAAAACTTTAACTCACTACTCAATAGTGGCCTGTGAAATCAATTTGTTAGGTCACAACTAATATATTATATGTATTATAAAACATACATATGATATAATATATATAATATAATATATATATATATGTATATATATATATATATGTGGCCTGGGCACTGTCCTTGGACACTTTTTGCTCAAGGCTAGTGCTGTGTCACTTGAGCTTTTTCTGTGTATGTGGTACTGAGGAACCCAGGGCTTCATGCATGCTAGGCCAGCACTCTGCACTAGGCAAGCACTCTACCATTAGGCTACATTCCTGGTCCAGCAACTGATAATATCTTTTAATGTAAAATAGACCACAATAGAAATCTTCATCATCCACAGAATGCATTGAGTATTTAAAAATGTGTTGATTATATGTGTGAGTGTGTGTGTGTGTGTGTGTGTGTGTGTGTGTGTTCTGGTTGTGAATAAAATAGGTAGATCCGTATAGGTAGCTATTGTGAAAGTGTGAATGACATGCATGCTTAATGTATCACCATTCGGTGCTATTTCTTCTTAGGAAGTTCCCCTTTTTGTCTAGTGCATAACTCTCCTTGAGATAAAGGATCTGAGAATCCAGTGTGTCTAATAGGTCTTTGATTGTGAGTCTTTGCTGAGATACATCTTCCCAGATAGGTTACCGAGACATGTTAGGATTCACAACCCCCCTGGATTTCTAGGCCTCATCAGTAACCCCCAGTGTCTTGCCTGATATATTGACAGCCACAGCAGCTCATTTCTTGAGCCAATTATTTTTGTAAATAGTTATGATAAAAACTTGATTAGAAAAAATTCAAGCACTGTTTTCTTGAAATTTGGATATATTATTCGAGTAAAACAAAATTAATTAAAATAAAAGATCACACTACAAAATAAAGAGCAAAGGTGCAGATTTGTATTTTTTTTTAATTTTGTTACTGTCATTTTGAGAAAGAAAGGTAGGGTTACTTGAAGAAATATTTGGAAGGATGAATGTCACTAAATGGAGAGAACAACTCCCTCTACGGAATGACAGAAGTTAAGTAATTTGACTTTGGTTTCTCCATCTGAACAATCATTCTGTTTTAACTTTTCTGTCTGAATGTGGGTATGGGTCAGACCACAGGAGGTAGAAATGGAAAGTTCATCCAAAGTGAGCTTGAGTCACTCTGCACTGCGTCTTTAGAAATGAACAAATGTAGCTTGAGTCCCTGAAGGTCAAGTCAACTCCATACATGGGACTTCATTGAATTGACTTGCAAAATCCCAGGATGATTAGAAGATTAAATAATACAAGGGGCTGTTTTAAAGTTTATAGAATACATATATCCACACATCTATGTGTATGTATGTTTTTATTAGTATTAAAACTTAAAAGTAACCATAGCAGCAAGAGATTTTTCTGGGAGGGGGCGGAATAATTTCTCATTGACTTGTTTAGAATTGCTGGCATATGGTGAAAATAAAACAGTCCTGACTAGCTGGTTATTATTGTTTTTCAATTACCTACAAACAATACACCCTCTTATTAACCTCTACCTGGAATTGACCATTTCCCACTGCCTCACCTGTGGTAGGCCAAATTCCAGGAAGAAAAGTTACTCCCACTCTTTCACATCTTCTAATGTGTTTAGAAGCCCTGAACGGCATTAGGGAAATCAACTTGTGGAACACAGCACAATGAGTCTTGCTTACAGCTAGCCCCTCCTTTTCTTTTGCTGGCTCTGAGCCAGAGCACAGGTTTATGGACTTTTCTTGGCTCCAAGGGACTATTCTCAGTGCATGTGGGAGTAGAAGGTAAATGAAGTAAAAGCACAAGGAGAGAAATTTGGCTCCACAGTATTCTTAGGATACACATACATACAAAGAAGGGAAGCCCTTGGGCATTCCATAACACTCCAAAAATAAAGCATAATCTGGACCTTGGGTTATATTTGTTAGCATTCTCAGTTCATATGGACCTAAAGGCACTGCCTCTCTGCTCCCAACTTGATCCTCAGTTTTTTTTTTCTTTCCATTACAAAGACCAACTAGAAATAAATTTCCCTCAGATTCTCTCATTAAGGCCACAGATGATCCTTTTTGTTTGCCTTTACTTTGTTTTTCTCACTTTTCAATTATGAGAACATATAAGGATCAGTCTGCCCCTCAGCCTTGGAAATGTGCCTCCTCAGCTCACTTTCTTACCTGTTTGATCACAAGGGCCATAATTTTGTATGTATGAAGCTGACCCAGTTTCATTCACCTTGGCCTAGATTGGTACACAGAATCTATAAGCTCAATTTCGTCCATAGTATATCTCTTAGATTTTTTGCTCAACGGTGGCATTCTATCACATGAACCATACCTGCACTTTCAGCTTTTTGGCTGTTTAATTGGAAATGAGTATTACAGACTTTCCTGCCTTGGATGCCCTTGAACCATAATCCTCAGACCTCAGCTCCCTGGAGTAGCTAGGGATAAAGGCAGTGAGCCAAGGCCAGGTTTAAAACAATTAAAAATGGAGGACCATATTAATATGAATGTAACCGTGTCAAATGGTAACTCTCAGCTTTAGACTGCCTTCCCATTTTATTTTAGCTCAACATTCAATAACACTGCTTAAATTTAACTCTAGAATCAGGTTGAACTCCTCTATTTTTCCTCTATCTATTGTATGTACTTGTAGCCTGCCTTGTGTTCTGGGTCTCCTTCTGGTCTTAAGTGCCAGGGTGGCCTGTGTTTTCCCTTCTGAGTCAACTTATGAATGTCTTCTTATCTTTCAAGCTTCAGTTTTAACATCTGGATCTTCAATGAAGTCTATTAGTTGAGTCAAATATTTTTATCCTTTCTGTACAGTCCTAAGTCTTTACTGTGTTATTGTTCAGGTGACTTTCTTACTGCTCTGCATTGTCAATATTCACTTGAGGGTCTATGCAGTCAGTGTATACCATGTATAGTTATGTGTGCCTTTCCAATAGATACATACATGCATGTTCATGAAAAGACATATTCTGCAATTTCTATAGCAGGCCTACTCATAATACTCCCAATCGAAAGTTCTCAAATATATTATCTGCGGCGCCCGGCACCCCTGACCAGCAGGGAAGAACGGACACCACCCGAGGATCCTTCTTGTATCACGCTTTAATGAAGAGCAACTTGATTGAAGGGAGAGCTGAAGCAGAGGGGCGCGGGGCAGGGAAATGCAGCTGCTTATAAACAATCAAGGAACACGGGGCTTTTGCCATTGGCTGCTCTGTTGCCAGGGTCATTTTAAAACTCGGGATTGGTCAGGCCTCTGACGTCATACGCGCAGACTCAGTGGAACGAGCAAAGGCTCTGCACTCACATACCAAATAAGGAGACAAAGAGCGAGGCAGGGGATAGGCGCCGTCTCGGCCTCTCCGGCTCCCCACATCTCCCCCTTTCTGTTTTAACGCAGCAGGCCAACATACCTGTTGTGAAGAGAGTAGGGGTGCTGTCCTCCAACCCTGGATCCCTCCCCTCCAGGTCCTCTTTTCCCTTTGTGGAGATGGGCTAGGGGCGCAGACCCATATGCTGACGCACATGCTCTCCCTGACCTGTTAGGGTCAAGAGTGGTACTTTGTCCATCATTTCACAACTCTTGGCTGCCTATACTCCTATTCCTCGTGCAATAGACTAAGGTCTCGAGGGTGCAAAGGCAGTACAGGGCAGTTTTAGTTGGCCTTTAAAGCTGCAAGCCAAATTTTGGGGGAGTGTCCCTGCTCCAAGGCAGTGAGTGCATGAACAAGCATTCCTCTCTCTCTCTTATTGCGAGACCTCATTTGGCAGAGCAACCAAAGGCTAAAGACACAAAACCCAAAACAAACTGCAACAAACATTCACAGGAACTGGAACAAATGTAGGCAACGGCTCCAGCATTGACTCAATTTACACTCTATGGCAGAACAATTTAAAATACTATCATTACTTGAAGCTTTAAAGAGTAAAAACATAAACAGGAAGGTCCGCCTCTGGAACAAGTGCAGAAAACCTCACAACCCTTCCCTTGCCAGAACTATACATTAATCAGAGCGACCCAATTTTTGAGAAACCAGCCTAACACAGAAGGACAGATTTTTTGACAGGGTAAGGCATAGGGAACCTTGCAGTCCTAGGGAAGTTGCAAGGAAGAATTGGTGGCACAAAGGGGAAAACGGAAGAAGCATTAGTCACAGGCATTGGTAATGGAAAGGTCTTCATCACTGCCCACATCGTCTTTTCCTTGTTGCTTTTTCCCTTCTGTCTCTTCAGCCAAAGTCGTGGCAGCAGAAGAATTATTAACAGGGTTATTCCCAGGATTTTGTTTCGCATCATCCTCTTTAGGCGTTTGATTTTCCTCCAATATCCTTACGAGGTGCTGCGGCACCCAGTGGGGGAATTCCTGTCCCTGTGGAAAAACACAAACAGCTCCCCTGGATCTCTGAATTACAGGATCCGGTCCATACCATTTGTTATCGATAACATTTTTCCACATTACTTTTTGTGTGGGTGGTATTGCCATTTTGCCAGCATGCCGATCAGCAGCTGATTGTCCATTGTCATCCACTGTTACATAATTTAAGGTAAACAGTGCAATGGCCAGCCTTTCTCTGGGGGAGGCATCTCGGCCTATTCCCTCCTTTTGTTTAAATAAAAGTTGTTTAAGTGTTCTATTGGCGCGTTCCACAATTCCCTGACCCTGGGGATTGTAAGGGAGGCCAGTAGAATGAACTACCTGCATTTGAGTGCAAAAGGAGTGAAATCCGGCAGAGGCATAAGCAGGGCCATTATCTGTTTTCAATTTTAATGGTTTTCCCCATGCTGCCCAGGCTTCCAAGCAATGAACTTTAACATGGGACACCCTTTCCCCTGTAAGGGCTGTGGCATGCAATATGCCAGAGAAAGTGTCCACTGAAACATGAACATATTTTGTCCGGCCAAACTCAGGCATGTGAGTAACATCCATTTGCCATAAGGCATTAGAGCAAAGGCCTCTGGGATTGACTCCAATTATGAAAGAGGGGTGATATACTACACAGGATTGACAAGCTTTAACAATTTCTCTAGCCTGTTGGCGTGAAATGGAAAACTTATAACGAAGGGTTTTTGCAGAAACATGATAAAGTTGATGAAAATCTCGTGCTAATTGAACAGAATTATGGGAAAGGCCCACCAGGGCTCTGGCAGTCAAATCCACTAAGGCATTGGCCTCTGACATGGGACCAGGCAAGCCAGTATGTGCCCGAATATGACCAATGAAAAAAGGATTTTTCCTTTGTAAAATTAAACTCTGAAGTTGGGATAATATATTTGAAACTGTACTGCTACCTTTTATGGAGGCGGCGACTTCCAGGGATGCCACTGCATTAACTACATATTGTGAATCAGAATATAGGTTAAAAGGCTCAGGAAATTTCCCGAATACTTCTAAAACTGTTAGACATTCAACTACTTGTGGAGTTTCTGGTTGAAAATTTAAAGTTACTGGCTCTTTTCCTTGAACTACATAGGCACCTCGGCCTGTTTTTGACCCATCTGTAAATATAATTAGGGCATTACTCAGAGGCAGTTTTTTCGTAACTTTGGGGAAATACACCCAATCTTCACGCACAAAATTCAGCAGTGGATGTTTGGGATAATGATTGTCAATTATATTTGGAAAGGAGCACACCAAAACTGCCCACCAGTCAACAGAGGCAGCCAATGTTTGTACTTGTTGCTGGGTATAAGGAATAATTAATTTGTTGAGCGGAGGCCATAAGATCTTTTAAAGTTTTATAAGAGACTGGCTCCAGAACTCTCTGTCTTCAAAAACAGGAAAAGCAGAGGTCAGCCGAGACCAGGTACGAGCACCGATAAGGGAGTTCCCCGTCTTAGGGACGCAGGGGGGCGGGGCAGAAGGGGTAGGTCGGGAAACACCCTGGCCATTGTCTGCACCAAATCCTCCCCTGGGGCTGTATCTATCAGCCTCATACGCGGCAGCCTGTTCCTCTAACTCCTCCTCTTCATTTGAACTTAGTTCCTCCGGGGGCCCTTCCCCCTCATTTTCTGTGCTTTGATCTGACTCTCCTGCATCCTGATCATGTAAAGTCAGGGCAGAGAACTGGTTATCATCCTGAAATTCCTTTAAGGACGGGTAGAGGGAGCTCCTTGGTCCCTCCTGTTTTTTCTTTTCTCTTCTCTCCTCCTCCTGCACTGTACTTTGTGAGGGCTGCAGTCCCTCAATTCCATTCTTTTGTTTTCTCTTATATTTTACCCCACTCTTGGTGGTCCCTCCTTCCTTGTACGATGACTCCGAGAGACTATCCTGGTGCTTAATTAATACCTTCCTCCCTTCCTTAATAAGAAACACGAACCACAGAGGAAGAATGATAACAAGCACCCAGACAGGAACTTCTCAGAACAACATACCTAGAAGGAGTCCTCTTCACGTGTCAAGTTCTGGATCCTCTTCGGCCCCTCCGCAGGTCCCGGGTTTTCAGCACCAGTTGCGGCGCCCGGCACCCCTGACCAGCAGGGAAGAACGGACACCACCCGAGGATCCTTCTTGTATCACGCTTTAATGAAGAGCAACTTGATTGAAGGGAGAGCTGAAGCAGAGGGGCGCGGGGCAGGGAAATGCAGCTGCTTATAAACAATCAAGGAACACGGGGCTTTTGCCATTGGCTGCTCTGTTGCCAGGGTCATTTTAAAACTCGGGATTGGTCAGGCCTCTGACGTCATACGTGCAGACTCAGTGGAACGAGCAAAGGCTCTGCACTCACATACCAAATAAGGAGACAAAGAGCGAGGCAGGGGATAGGCGCCGTCTCGGCCGCTCCGGCTCCCCACAATTATCAATAGTATCATGAATGAGAAAGCATGGAATATGCATACCATGGGCTGGTTACAATTCGAAAATAAGAATCAAGATCTGATTGCTATATCCAGCTACATGGATGAGTTGTGCAAAGGATAAAGTGCTAGTGAAAGGAGCCAGATTTTTCTAAATAAGTGCTTACCATGTGAATGATTCTATTTATACTGAGCTTCTTAAATTGCTAAATGAATTTATTGGGTGAATTGTCATGGTGGTTACTTTTGGGGTGTTCAGAGACTGAGGGATGGATTCAGAAGTGCTGGTAATATTTTTTATGTAGGTTCTACGATTGTTTTCACTTGATGAAAATTCAAGAGACATACTTAGGCTTTGAGAACTTGTCTATATGTATATTGTGTTTAAACAAAAAGTTTTTAAAGTCTGAATGCTTTTTCTCCTAGTAATTTCACAATTAGCACGTTATCTTAGTGAAATAATTTTATAGGTGTGTCCACTAAGAATTTATATGCAAGGTTTTTCATTCCAAGTTCCTTTCAACAGTGAGAAATTGGAAGTGGTACACTAATAACAAGGTGGTCTAGCATAAAATGATAAAACATTCATAAGCAAGAATGTTAATCATGGCTGTACAATGACATGAAAAATTGATTTCATAAAAAATGAGAAAAGCAGAATGGGTAACTGTATTCAGAGAACAATCACACTTTCAAGAAAAGAACATAGGCTTTTCTTCCAATGCTGACTATTTTGGAGTGGTAAGTTTTCAGGTGAGTTTATTTTCTTCTTTACATTTTAATTTACCTATTTTATCCACTCTATCTATCTGTCTGTCTGTCTATTTTTCTATCATCTGTATCACCAATCTATCATCCAACTATACCTAATCTGAGCATAGTTAGTAAGAAAGAAATCAAAGAATGTATAACTTAATAGACTATGTAAAAAAAGAGCATGGTTATCTTAGTGTATTAAATAGAAACCAGGAATTATCTGAAAGGCAAATTCCCCTTTAACTGACAATTTTCCTACCAGGATAGAAATTCAGATAATTGAGGCCTGATGCATTCCAGTTATGTGCTATCACCTCATTTGATGCTTCATGTAGATGGAGACCATGTAGTTTTATTTGTCATCAGATTTTTGATATGCACAAACTCTGTGCTTGTATGAATTTACTATGACTGCTATGACCAGGTGCCTGGACACCCGGAAAATTAAGCTAAGTGCCAGTGCGGCTGATGCCTGTAATCCTAACTACTCAGGATTCATAGCTATTAAGGTTCCTAGCTAGCCCAGGTATACAGTTGAGAGATCCCTTCTCAGATGATAGCTAGGTACAAGCATACTTCTCTCCACAACTATATGGGAAGCTGAAATGTGGTGGATTGTTGTTTCAGATCAGCCTGGGCAGAACAGTCTGTGAGAATCCATCTCGGCAGATGAAGCTGGGTATAGTGGTATGAGCCTACTATTTCAGCTATAGTAAGTAGTCTAAAATTAATGGATTATATCCAGGTTGGATCCAGGCAAAAAGTGCGTCCTTGTTGAAAGAAAAATAACCAGTGCAAAAAAGGGTTGGAGGCCAAAAGTTCCAATTCCAGTACTACCAAAAAACATTAACAATGTAAACAATGCTAGATACCAGTGTCTCACAACTGTAATCCTATTCAGGAGGCTGAGATATGAGGAACATGATTTGAAGCCAGCCTAGTCAGTAAAGTTCATGAGAATATTATCTCAAATTAACTACGAGAAAAACCCAGAAGTGAGATGCAGTTCAAGTGGTAGAGTGCTATCCTTGAGCACAAAAAATAAGGAACATCACCAAGGTCCTGATTTCCAGCCCAGGACTGCTACACATACAACTCCCCATCCCACCAATCCCTGCCACAAGAATGGAAAACAAATATTTTTTTTCAATTGTAACATATTTTTAAAAGAATTGAAATAAAAAATTCTTAACTTGATCACATTTACCTCTCTTTTACCAAATACCATTTACAGCTTGTAGGAATTAAGACCTAATATCGTTGGGCCCTGTCATTTGGCCTATTATCATGCTCATAAATATTTTTAATGAATGTTGGTTCTGCCAACACACGTTTTCAATTTATGTAGAAATTTTATTTCTCATTGCAAATTAATAAATTTGCACTCCGAATTCACACATCAATCTCTAATGAGCCTTGTTAATTGAAGGCAGCATCCAGCATGTAATGATATTGGAAGTTTCTGAAAAATTACTAAGGTACCTTGTGAAAATAATCCAAATTCTGAATTTTACTAAAGATAGCATTCCTCATGAATAGATTTTTGTGAATTAAAACCTCTACTTCCATAAGTTTTGTTTAAAAAATGTGAAATGAGCCATGTGATAAAATGTTTTAAGTAAGCTTTATTCTTGGGTCAGTTACAAAAATCAAATTCAGAATTGACTTAAATAGCTGGGTGTGGTATTCTAGGCTTTCAGTCCCAGCTACTAAAAAAGTAGAAGCAGGAGGATTGCAAGTTTGAGGCTGGTCTACACAAAGTTAAACAGATCCTATAACAAACCAAAAATACAAACAAAATATCTGGGAGCATGGTTTAAGTGGTAGAGCACTCAAATAGTGTGTATGGGACCGTTGCTTCAATCCCCGATACCAAAAGATGGTAGCTAAGAAAGCTCCTCCAGGTATTGTTTCCCCACAGGCACATTGAATGAACAGCTATTCACTTACCAAAATAGCTCCAGAAGAGCTAAGAAACCCTTTAGAGACTATATTGCCTAATAGTAGCATAATGATCAATGAAAAAGAAGAGACAGTGGAGAGTACAGGAAAGAAAGTCTTGCTAGCATCATCCAAGTAGTGTAATGTAGAAGATAGTGTCTCTTGCTCAATCAGGGGGAGATATTAAGTACAGTCCTTAGATTTGAAACCCAATAGCAAGTATATTGCATAATTGAAAGTCAGTTTTAGGAAGTGCCTCACAGAGCCTGCCACCAGGACAATACTACCAGATGTAAGAGTTGGAACTGCATTGACCAGGTGGCTGATGGAGCTTGCCTTAGAAAATTGAGTAAGTCTCAATTTCTGCGCAGCAGGAAATAGAAGCTAGCATAGGACTTTTGGTCTTGGAGCTCAGTGCTGACGCCACCATGGTGAGAAGTGACACCATGTCGGAATCAAAGATCTATGCTCAGGTCCAAGCTAGAAGACAGACATTACTTAGGCTTTCTGGGGCACCAGATAGAGATCTGTAAGCCTGCAGGATAGATTCAAGATTTGGCCTGAATCACTGCTAGCTTTAGAGTGGACCTCTAACACAACATCCACTTGGCTGTGCAGTCCCTGTGGTTGTGAAACTCAGATGTGACCCAGATTAGCCTCAGTCTTAGCCAACACCTGCCAAACAGTTCTAGGCAGTGTAATCTTCCCAAGGCCAGTGCTCACAGATAAGAGTTCCTTGATTTGTGTCAATCCCAGGTCTACACTCCACTTAATGGACTCATGTTCCAGCCTGCATCACCAGTAACTGAAATTTGGATTTGGAAGTATTCTTGAGACCTCCTTATGGAGGTGAGCATAAGAGCCACGCAGCTTAGCATCAGCTTGGTGACCTTTGTCATTACTCCAACTTCAAACAGTCCAGCATGAAGCAAGATTCCCTTGGTTTTGGTAAGTAGGCACAGATGTTTGACTTTGAATTCAGTGGCAAGCTGGTTAAATCTAACACAGGAGATATAGGAATCTGGAGATTGCCAGTTAGTGATGTCTACCATAGTGCCTGACCACAGACCAATGACTTTGGACAAGGTATCTAGACTTACCTCAGCCTCAGAGACATACTTAGAAAGATATACTTCCCAATTTAAGTGCTTCCTTGATCCTTGCTAAGTTAACTTCGGATTTGGGGCAAATCTGATCTGAGATCACACTCTAGGGCTAAAATAGAGATAATATACTAATGTAAGACTTACAGAAAAGCTAGATTTAGAACCCCATCTAGTGTTGAAACAATGGACATGACTTCAGGCTTAGTGATAACCTGCTTACCCTCTAGAATGACAAACACAAGTGAATAAAACTAGATGGTTGGCCGGGAGTTTGGCCTAGTGGTTAAAGTGCTTGCCCAGCATGCATGAAGACCTGGGTTCAATTCCTCAGTACCACATACATAGAAAAAAGCCAGAAGTGGTGCTGAGGCTCAAGTGGTAGAGCTCTAGCCTTGAGAAAATCCAAGGACAGTGCTCAGGCCCTGAGCTCAAGCCCAGGACTGGCAAAAAAAACCCAAACCAAACCAAACAAACAAAAAAAAACTAGATGGTTAACCATTGAATAAATACCTAATCCTTCCATTCCCAAATGATATCACACATAAAGCAACAATACTTTTCAGGGGCCTGGAGTTTGGCCTAGTGGTAGAGCGCTCGCCTAGCATGCACAAAGACCCAGGTTCGATTCCTTGGTACTGCATACATAGAAAAAAGCTGAAAGTGGTATTGTGGCTGAAGTGGTAGAGCTCTAGCCTTGAGAAAGCAGCCAAGGACAGTACTAAGGCCCTGAGTACAAGCCCAGGACTGGAAAAATAGAATTTTCAGAAACTTTTGATCCCGTCTAATGGTCAGAATAAGCCAGAGGAATGGGCTTCATGGTAGTAATATGGAGAATGAGGAATTTAATTTCCTTAAAGTAGCTTAAAGAAACCTTAAGGAAACTCAACAAGATTTAAGAAACATAGACTAAGTGGATAAATATGCTAGTAGAGATATTTAACAGATATGGAAAAAATTAAAAATGTAAACAAAAAGTATTGAACTGAAAAAATACCCTCAGTGAAATAGAACACATGATAGAAAGCATTAGTAGCAAGACACATCAAATATGAAAAATAATTAGTGACCTTGGAAGCTAATATAAAGAGGAGAGGAATGACAAAAGTCTACAGGAATTTTGAGGCAACATTGAAAGAGCACATGTTGAAATTGTTGAGGTTGAAGAGCGAACTGAAAATCCCCATGGAACAGAAAGCTTATTTAAAGAAATAATTTTGAAACATTCCAAAACCTAGAGAAGGATGAAAGTACATAGATACAGGTGGTTTGATTTAACTTAATGAACAATACTTCAAGATATGCTACAACTGACCTCTCAAAGGTGAAAGATAGAGATAAGGTTCCCACCTGGTTAGCTGATATATTGTATATAAGAGTATTTGGTTATTTGAAGTCGGATAGGGAAGGGAAGAAAACAAGATGAGGGGCGGAGTTTGGGGGAGGGAAATGGGGACAAAGACATGAGAAAGGGTATCAATGTATGTGAAGTAATGCACCTTCTATCTGGTGAATATAATGTAACCCTTCTATTAATTACAATAAAAAACATATGAAAAAAAATAGTTGAAAGCAAATCACTTAACCACAAAGGAAGACTCTAAAAGAAGGAGATAAAAGAATGGAAAGATCAGAAAAGAAGTTAAAGATGGCTGAAGTAATATCTTTACCAACAATAACTGCCCTCAAATGTAAATAGATTTACTTATTGAATTATAAGTCATGAAGGCACTGACGAATATATAAAATCAGGACCCCACTATATGTTGCTTACAAGAAACTCAGTCATACCTCAAAGGGAATGCATAGATAGAAAGTGAAAGGACAAAATAAGATATCTCATGCAAATAGAATCCAAAAGAAAGAACAAATAGTGAAGAAAAATAGGCTTCAAGTTAAAACACTAAAAAGAGACAAGATATTAGGTAATGATGACTCAATTCAATAAGAGAAAACAACAATTCTAAATATATACATATATATGCCCAATTCAGAGCACCCAAATATATAAAATAAATATGAATATGGAAAGATAGACTTCAGCAGAATATTAGAAAAGGATTTTAAATTCTCACTTTTATTAACAATCAGATCTTTAAGACAGAGAGTCAACAAAGATGTAACAGAGTTTTAATATCCTCTAGACCAAATCCATTTCACAATCATCTATAGAACACATTCCATCCAACAGCAACACACTATATATTGCTCTCTTTGGTACATGAAACGTTCTCCAGGATAGATGATTTGATAGACCACAAAAGAAGTCCTAACAAATTTAATATGTTGGAAATGAGCTTTAAAACTTGGGAGCGGTTGGGGAAGGGACAGTGGGAGCAAAACATGGGAAGTGGTATCAATGTTCAAGAAGTAAAATATACCCAAGCCAGGCATGGTAGTAATCCTAGCTATTCAGGAGGCTGAGATCTGAGGATCAAGGTTCAAAGCCAAACTGGGCACTAAAGAAGTCTGTGAGACAGACTTCTCCAATTAACCACTAGAAAACTGCAAGTGGCACTGTGGCACAAGGGGCAGGGAGGTAACCTTTAGCTGAAGAGCTCAAAGACAGCTCCCAGGCCCGGAGTTCAAGTCCCATGACTGACAAAAAAGTAGAAGTCATGTACCCACTACCTGATGAATGTAACTTTAACCCCTCTATACATCAACCTGACAATAAATTACAATTGAAAAAATAGAAGTAATGCACTCACTACCTAATGAATGTAACTGTAACCCCTCTATACATCACCCTGACAATAAAACTTTAAAAAACTGAAATAAAATTGTCTTTTCTTATACCAATGCAATGGAAATAAAAATAAAATGAGAAAAATTTTGGCAAGTATACAAGAACATGAAAACTAAACATCTTATTCTTGAACAACCAGTTGAGACAGGATGAAATAAAATGGGAATTAGGCATTTTCTTAAACAGATAAAAATGGTGACAGGACAAACTAAAACCTCTGGAATGTACCAAAAGCAGTATTAAGAAGGAAGTTTTTAGCAATTGATGACTACAAAAATAGCTTCAAACAACCCATTTCAGGATGTCCAGGGATTAGAGAAATAAGAACAAAACAAACCCAAAATTAATAGGGGAAAAAGAAAACAAAAAATAGCAAAGCAAATGATGCCCAAAGCACTAAAGATTGGCTGGATATTGATAGCTCATGCCTGCAATCCTAGCTACTTGGAGGGCTGAGAGTGGACGAATTATGATTAGAGGCCAACCTAGGCAGGAATATTTGTGAGACCGTTTTCAATGGAGAGCTGGATATGGTGGTGTGTGCTTGTTATTTTAAAATGTAAAGTAAGTATACTGTAGCTTAAATTCAATCCTTGGCAGAAAGAAAATTTTAAAACAACCAGAACAAGGTTTTGTTGAGAATCACCCAATGTGGTTTTTGTGGTCATGTTTTATATAATCTTCATATAACTCTATAAATTTGCTAAACAAAGTGTATGAAGACTGAGTAAATTTAATATAAATATTGCTATTGCTTATTTGAATTTTATTCTGTGAAGGCCTGGAGTAAATATAAATCCGTTAATATCAAAGTTCCTATTTTTCATAAGCAATAATTTCATATTCATGGAGACCTTCAATGGACAAGAAGATAACAGATAGACTCCTACTGTATGCATATGTTAGATATGCCTCAGAATGTTGGGATGTTGCAAGGCATAGAAAAGTTTACTCCTGCAGAATGTACTCCATCAACAACCAAAATCTGGCAAGCAAGTACCCAGAGCAGGCAGGCTGATCCCATTTTATGCTTAATGCAACAGGCCCTGCACCCCCTGATTGGATTGGTTGAGCTCAGTTCCAGTCTCCAACAGGAGACTGTTTAATTAGCAGGAACAAGATGTCTTAACAGGAACAGACAGGATATAACTAGAATCCAATACGCTTGTAACAGGTTGTTTTAACTAAATTGTAGCAGGAATAGTGTGTAATCAATAAGGGACAAGTCACCTGGCCAAAGCAGGAACTTTTCAGAAAAATAATTCTCATAAACTTGACAGAAAAGAGGTTCTCACAATATGATCAAGAACACAAAAGAACCATTGAAATGGCTTTAGTGTTGAGTTCACTGAAAGCTTGCTTCCAAATATATAGGATATTTCCAGAGTTAACTCTACAAAATGTGAGTTAAGACAGATATTTGAAATGTAAAAGACAATTTTCCACAGTGAAACAAATCACTACGTGTTTCAACATCATAAAAGGTAATTTTTTTTCTACACACACACAATCAGAACAGGAAAAGGGCTGAGTCACTTCTAATCTAAGAGCACCTGCTGAAGAATCTGAGTTTAACTTCCAACATAGTAAAAATAATCAAATCCAATGAAACTATGACAATATTAACATGACACCAAAACTAGACAAGAACACAATGAAAAAAAAACTATCTTGAGGTACATAGATACAAAAATCCTCAACAAAACAGCAGTAAACTGAGTTGAACAGCATATTAAAAAGATTATTCATCATAATCAAGGGGAATTTATCCAAGAAATGTAAAGAAAATTTAATATACACAGAGAAAAATACATGATACGCTATGCCAACAGAATATAGGATATGGCCATCTCAACAAATGAAGAAAATTTATTTATTAAAGTCCACAATGCCTCATGATAAAAGTCCTGAACAAATTAGGATGAAAGGAGCATACCTCATCCACAACATAATAAAATCCATATATAAGTAGCCAACAGCTATTATACTAAATGAAAAATCTAAGAACTTTTCCTCTAAAATCCAGAACAAAGCTAGGCCCCAGTGGTTCATGCCTGTAATCCTAGTTGGCTGAGATCTGAGGACTGCAGGTCGTAGGTATCTTGGGCAGGCAAGTACATGAGATTCTTATCTCCAATTAACCATGAAAAACCCAGAAGTGGAGCTGTGGCTCACATGGTAGAGTATTAGCCTTGTGAATGAAAGCTCAGGGATAGGGCTCAGGTCCTTAGTACAAGCCCAGGACAACATCCACCCCTACCCTCAAATCCAGAACAAGAAAAGGATGACCATTTTTACCAGATTTATTTTCCACAAACCTGAAAATTGTAGTTGGAGCAAGCAAACAAGAGAAGTAAATAAAGGGGATCCAAATCGGGAAAGTGTCAAACATCTATTATGACTATAATAAATGAATTCAGCAAATTACTAGGATATAAAATCAACATACAAAATTCAGTAGCATTGTTTCTGCACTGGAATCAAGAAAAGCTATTCTATTTACACTAGTTACAAAAAATACCTAGGAATAAATTTAACTAAAGAAGTGACAGATATGTGTTGTGAAAACTGACAAATAGTATTGATAAGTCAAATTTAAGACACCAAGAAGTAAAAAAGTATTTCATATTTATGAATTATAATGTTTGTTATTGTTAAAAATATTCATAATACACAAAGCAAAGTCCAAATTCAGTATAATCCTTTAAAAATTATTAATTGTCATTCTAAGGAAAATAATCCTAAAATTTATGTAAGGATCACATATACAAATAGCCAAAACAATGTTTAGCCAAAAAAAAATAAGGCTTCAAAATATACTACAAAGTTACAGAAAGCCAAAGAACACATTATTGGCACAAAAACTGACACTCTTTAAGACAATTGAAACAGAATAGAAAAGCTAGAAATAAAATATGTGCATCTACAGATTTTCAACTACTATACTAAGACTGTATAATGGAGAAAACAGTCTTTTCAATAAATGGTATTCCACAAACTGAATATTCTCATGTACAAGAATGAAACTAAACCTCTGCTACTTTTATTAGTTTTAAATATCAATTCAAAATGTATTAAAAACAAATGTAATACCTAATACTGTGAAACTACTAGAATACATGGGAAAACATCCTTCAAGATATCTGTTATGGAAAATAATTTTTGTGGTTTGGACAAGCACCTTAAAATGCACAGTGATAAAGTAGGTAGACAAATGAGGTATACCTAACTTTAAATCTCTGAATAGCAAAGGAAATAAACATCTAGATGACTTATAGAAAAGGAGAAACTACTTCCAAATTATGCATTGTATAAAAGAGTTAATACCAAGATTATATAAGGAATTTAAAAATCTCAATAACAGGCCCGGGAGTTTAGCCTTGTGGTAGAGTGCTTGCCTAGCATCCAGAAATGGTGCTGTAGCACAAGTGGTAGAGGTCTAGCCTTGAGAAAGCCAAACGACAGTGCCCAGGCCTGAGTTCAAGGCCCAGGACAGGTAAAAAAGTCTCAATAACAAAATTCCCAAAACTGAGGTGATTTAAAAACGGGCAAGGCTGAGCTCCAGTGGCTCACTTCTGTAATCCTAGCTACTCAGAAGGGTGAGGCCTGAGAATTGTGATTTGAAGCAATCCAAAGAAGGAAAGTCTTTGAGATTAGTATTGTGCTTCCTACACACTGGGGACTCAAGGGGGAGGAGGAAGTGGGGAAAGGTGGCTACTTATAAATAGGAGCAAGCAGTGTAGCATTGCAAGATAGGATGACTAGAGAGAGAAGTTACATACTATAGATCTTAAACAAAACCTAGAAGAAAAAAATGGAATGTTTTCATCATAAAGCAATTAGTATTTGGGGAAATAGATATATTAAGCCCAATTTACACATTATGCCATTTCTACATGTATCAAAATATTATATTGTATCCCATTCATGTACACCATTTTTTAGTTTTTTGTAGCCCTTAATAAAACTCAGTTTAAAGTATTAAAAATGAGACTATGAAAATGGCCTTATTTTATCTTAGTTTGTAAGCTTTTGGATAAATGCTCGACTGAAATTGCTGGATTATAGCGTACTTTGGTATTTAGCTCTATACTGATTTATGGAGTTGTTGAGCAAGTTTATATTCCCACCAACAGTGTACTAGGATTCCTTTTGCCAGCATCTATTCCAGCATTTGTTATTGTTTGTATTCTTGAAGATGGCCATTCTAACTCAGATGATGTGGAATCTCAGGGTTGTTTTTATTTGCATTTCCTTTATTTTTTCATATATCTTTTGTTGCACCAGATAGAAGGTGCATTACTTCACAAACAGTGATAACCTTTCTCATGCCTTGGTCCGCATTTCCCTCCCACCACCCCCGCTCCTCATCTTGTTTTACCCTCTTCGCTGTCCGATTTCAAATAATCAAATACACATATATCCAATATATCAGGCTATCTCATATTGTTACAGTATTTCACTTTGTTATCTGATATATTGTATACATGCGTATTTGATTATTTGCATTTCCTTTATGATCAGAGATGTTGAGCACCTCTTCTGTGGGCCATTTATACTTCCAATAAAGCTCTATTTTGCTCATTTGTCCATTTATTAATTGAGTTGTTTTATTTTGATGGTTTAGATTCTTACGTTCTGTGAATATTCTAAACATTAGGCCTCTGTTGGACGTATAGCTGAGAAAGATCGCCCATCCTATAGACTTTATTTTAGCCTGTTAACTTTATCCTTTGCCATACAGAAACATTTTATTTTGAGGCAATACTATTTATCAATTTTTTTCTTTGGTTTGCACTCCTTTTAGATCTTTACTCAGAAAGTTCCTACCTGTGCAAAGGAGTCCTAATCATGTTCATTGCAGGACCATACACCACAGCCACGGTATAGAATCACCTCAGATGACACTCAATGGATTAGAAAACGTGGAATATATACACAATGGAATTTTATTTGTCCATTAGAAATAGGGATATTGTAAAGAAACAGAGATGCCTGGAAAAAAAAGCCTTAAGTGAAATAAGTGAGGCCCAGAGAGACAAAAGATGTAACCTTTTTTCTCAAATGTGGAATCTTAATTTTAAATATGAAAAAATACACTTCTCAGTAGTATCCAAGTACACATATGTCTATTAACCAATACACAGTAGATTTAGGTTAGAAATCAAGCTATGTAATTCTTTAGAAAGGCAAACCCATAGTTCCACAAAATAAACACTAGGAAACAGGAACTAGAAATGGGGATGGTAAGATCAAGTGCAGAGGATAGATAAATGAAGAGAGGAAGTCATAAAATTCAATGTATATCATACAAGATTAAGAAAATTGAAGAAAGAAGTAAGGTTGAGAAGGATGGGGAGAATAATGAAAAGTGTTGTATGGATCAAAATTCATTATATTTGTATACTACTTTGTTGAATGGCAATACTGTACAACTAAAAATATAAAGAAAATTAAGACAGAAAAACTCATTGCAATATCAAGTGAAAATATTCCTGAAAGAAAATTGGAGGGATGGGTAAAGTTGGGAGACATGGAGCGAGAACACTGGAAGGGGTAACATTAACCAAGATGTGTTCTACTCATAAACAGACTCGTTGAATGGAAACCCCTTTGTATAACTACTTAATGATAATTAAAAAAATAAAACATATGCCTGTATACCCTTTCTTGCTGTCAGCGATTAACCTGAAGTACATCTTTCATTTGTCAACAGGATTAAACTTCTGGCTCAAGCTCTGCCCTATTGTTTAAGTGACAGCTTCCTGGGGAATGTTGTAGGACTTCAGGTCTTTCTGCTTTCAAACACAGAAGAGAATGAGCTTCAATGCTGGGCAGGGATGAGATGATTCACCCATGGGTAAATCCTTCTCTGCCAGTGATAAAGGTGAGCCCACTGGATGAGAGGCTTTCCTTGTTCTCTCCACTAATATCTGGTGTTTTATTGATGGCTGAATTTTGAGGACTCTGAAGCACTTATACAGATTACGTATTATCCTCTTTAAAATCCTTTGAAGTGATAGAGATTGTGGTAGAAAAGATACTGGCCTTGACTTAAGCATACTATGCTTGTATCTTCGGTCAACTGAGAATCAGCCAATCTGAGCATAAAGTAGACCAAGATGAAAATCTATACTATTCCTGTAGTCCTAAGTAATTTAAAAAGCCTTAAGGACTCTTAAGATTATCTGAGACAAGCCAGGCGTGGTGGCTCATGCTTGTAATCCTAGCCAATCAGGCGGCTGAGATCTGAGGATCAATGTTCAAATACAGCCTGAGAACAAAAGGACCTGAGACTCTTAATTATAATTAAGCTCTAGAAAATGGGAAGTGGGGCTTGGCTCAAGGGTAGGGAAGTAGCCTTGAGCTAAAGAGTTCAGGGACAGGGGCTGGGAGTTTGACCTAGTGGTAGACTGCTTGCCTAGCATGCACAAAGACTCAGGTTCAATTCCTCGGTACCACATACATAGAAAAAAAAAGCCAGAAATGGTGCTGAGGCTCAAGTGGTAGAGCTCTAGCATTGAGAAAGCCCAAGGACAGTGCTCAAGTCCTAAGTCCAAGCCTCAACTGGCAAAAAAAAGAGCTCAGGGACAGCTCCCAGGCCAAGTTCAAGTCCCCTAAACCACAAAAAAAAGATTATCTGAGACAAAAATTTGTTGTGTTCATCATGGCTTTAATATTCAGTGTGTATTTTTAATTGTTAAAACCTTTAAGAATTTTTAGTCATCAAATGTCATATTCTACTGCTTGATTAATAAGAACACCAGTGAAATTAGGAACTTTAAAAAATAGTCTTGCTCCAGATCTTACAGAATCAGATCTCTTTGGTGGGACCAAAGTCTCTGTTATCTCTATCTCTCTTTATTATCTAGCTGCTCTGCTAAGGAAATAAACTATATCTTATTCAATTCTGCTGGCAGTGGATATTTAAGTTATTTCTTGTATTTGGCTGCTTTAAATAATATTGTGATGATTGTCCATTGTTCTTTAAAAATCTCTTGCTCAGGTAGGTGTTATAGATTTCTGGAGGTAGGATTGTGGGGTAATTACTTGATATTCAATTTTGCTTTATCATAGGGAGATCCTGGAACCATGCTGCTATATTTTACCTTCGTCTCAACTTCAGTGTTATTTTATAGGGAATTTTATCAATTGCTAATTGCTAAAGCCCCTTGGATTTCTTCCCCTGGAATGAGTGATTAGCTTTAAAGTCTTGGGGTCTTTATTCACAATGAAATGAACTAAATTGGCAACTAGCTTTTAGCTTTTGAAGACTATGTGTAGTCCCAGATCCAACTCATTTGTAATTCAGTTACTGACATCATTAAATTACATGTTATCTATTTGGTTCAAACATTTCCTAAATACTTTTTTTGCCAGTCCAGGGGCCTGAGCTTAGGACCTGAGCACTGGCCTTGGGCTTTTTCAAGGCTAGCGCTCCATCACTTGAGCCACAACACTACTTCTGGCTTTTTCTGTGTATGTGGTACTGAGGAATCAAACCCAGGTCTTCATGCATACTAGGCAAGCAATCTACCACTAGGCCAAACTCCCAGCCCTTCCTAAATAATTTATGACTAAACATTAGTGTTTATATTTCAAAAATGTTCAAACAATAACCTTTAAAGCCACTCTTCATGAATACTCTCACACAGCCTGTAAGAGCAACAGTGATGATACCATGTCATCTCTCATTTGAAATAGCAAGATACAGCCAATATGTGAAAAGATGCAAAGACTCCCTGTTATATTTCACAAATTAGCTTGATGATAGATAATAAATACATTCAAATATAAAGCAGGGGCCAGGAGAACTTGAAATATAGGAAAATACTACAAGAAAAAAACAAGTCTTAAAGTCTTCAAAACCAGAAAGGTTAAACAATTTTAGATAAGTAGTAGTGCAAACACTCAAGAACACATGTGTGCAGGCATGTGCATATACGCAGGTACACATGTGTGTGTGTCTGGGTCTTCAGGTCTATTCCATTGGTCTTTAGGCCTGTTCTTGTGCCAGTACCAAGCTGTTTTGGTTATTATAGCTCTGTAATAGAGTCTAAAGTTTGGTATTGAAATTCCTCCTGCACTGTTCTTTCTGCTAAGAAGTGTTTTTGCTATATGGGGTCTTTTAGTATTCCATATGAAATTTTGGATTGCCTCTTCTATTTCTTTAAAGAATGAGATTGGGATATTGATGGGTATTGCGTTGAATTTGTAGATAGCCCTTGGCGAGATTGTCATTTTCACGATGTTGATTCTTCCAATCCAGGAGCATGGGAGGTTTTTCCATTTCCTCAGTTCTGCTTTAATGTCCTTTTTCAGGGTTTTAAACTTTTCATCAAAAAGTACCTTTACATTCTTAGTTAAGGTAATTCCTGGGTACTTTATTTTCTTTGAGGCTATTGCAAAAGGACTTGCTTTCCTGATTGTTGCCTCATTCCTCTCACTGATGGCATAGAGGAAGGCAGTTTATTTTTGAGGGTTAGTTTTATACCTTGCTACCTTTCCAAAGTTTTGAATCAGCTCAAGGAGCTCGGGAGTGGAGTCTATAGGGTTCTTTAAATACAGAATCATGACATCTGCAAAGACAGAACGTTTCACTTCGTCTTTCCATATTTGGATCACCTTTATGCTTGCTTCTTCCCTTATTGCTCTGGCTAGGATTTCTAATACTATGTTAAAGAGGAGTAGAAAGAGAGGGCATCCTTGTCTCGTTCCTGATTTTAGAGGGAATGGCTTTAGCTTTTTGCCATTAAGTATAATACTAGCTGTGGGTTTGTGATACACAGCCTTTATTATACTGAGCAATGTTCCATGGATTCCTAGTTTCTCCACAGCTTTTAATATAAAGGGGTGTTGGATCTTGCCAATGCCTTTTCTGCATCTCTTGAGACAATCATGTGATTTTTGTCCTTGTTCCTGTCACTGGTCATAAAAGAAATGCAAATCAAAACAACTCTAAGATTCCACCTCACTCCAGTTAGAATGGCCAGGATCAAGAAAACTAATAACAACAGATACTGGAGGGGATGTGGCCAGAGGGATCACTACTACACTGCTGGTGGGAGTGCAAAATCGTTCAAACACTATGGAAAGCAGTATGGCAGTTCCCCAAAAGACTAAACATAGAGCTCTCCTATGACCCAGCAATTCCACTACTTGGCATTTACCCAATTGTCCAGAAACAAGGGCATACTAAATCCACTAGCACAGTGAAGTTCATTGCAGCACTATTTACCATAGCAAAGATATGGAACCAACCCAGATGTCCCTCAGTTGATGAGTGGATCAACAAGATGTGGTATTTATACACAATGGAATTCTATGCTGCTGTCAGAAAGAATGATATTACCCCATTTGTACTGAAATGGAAAGAGTTAGAAAAAATCATATTAAATGAAATAAGGCAGACTCAAAGGAACATAGGCCCAATAGTCTCCCTCATTTGTCATAATAAGTAGAAACCTTGGGCTCTCCTAGCAGAGATTTACAATAGAACAAAATCTAGAGCATAAAGCCAAATAGTATGACACTAAATGTAAGGACCTCCAGGATAAGGAAACAAAAGCTATATGATGAATGACTGTTGTTCTTAATGTACTATGTTATCTCTCATCTCTTTTGCCATCCCTTGGTTATCTCATATTGTTACAGTATTACACCTTGTTATCTGGTATATTTTATATGTTCTTAATTGGTTATTTGAAATTGGATAGGGAAGGGGGAAATGGTGATAAGTGGAGGGAGGGTGGGAGGGAAACCGGGACCATGTCATGAGAAAGAGTATCGATGTTTGTGAAGTTATGCACCTTTTATTCAGTGAATATAATGTAACGCTTCTATTAATCACAATAAAAAAAGAAGTGCTGCATAGAAACTGTATGTGCCATATATGTAACTTAATCATGACTTTGAGGTCAGAGGGGTATGGGATTAGCCTCAGACTCTCAATAGCTGTATGACTTTGTTCATGATTTGAACACATTGAATTCCTTTTTCTGATTAGAAAGATGGAGACAATGATGCTCAACTGTGGTTGAAATTCAAAAGGTAAGGCTCTGTATTATGTTCTGCTTTGAGATATGCAGGGAAAGAAGATCTTCCTTCGTATACATACTACTTCAATGGTTAGCGGGGTCATGTAGGCCAATAACCTCCCTTATGTCTGAGTAAAGGATTCTAGCTTGCTGCTAGCTCATGAAGTTTTTCAAACAAGTCAATCTCTTCCTCCCATGGGAAGCAAGGACATTTTTCCTATTTTTGGCAGTACAAAGATTCTTTGCTCTAGCACCTGACTGTTCACTCTTTCTCCATGTAGACCCTTCACAGTACAGTGTCTTCTTCCCCTGGCTTATGAACATATGAAGCAAATGAATGGCTGTCAGACTTGTGCATCTGGTGTTAGATATCATGTGTTTAACTTTCTCTATGACTGTAGGGTAAGAATTCCTCTTCCATCAGTGGGATGAGTGAAAACCAATTAAAAGAATATCTCCTAAGAAGTAAGATAATGAAAAACAAAACAAAATTGAAAGAAAACTATCTCCTAGAATTTTCACCAGGAGTAAAATAATTTTTGAAATATTGGGTAGTCAAATAAAGATCTTTACAAATTCTCAGGGTATGATGAAGTACTAAAAAAAAGAGAAAGGAAATTTTCACCAGGCAAGACATTGAGACTGGTAAACTTTATTTCAGCTGTAATATGGAGATAAGAATGATATTTCAGCCAAATAAGGTGATGGCTAATACTTGTAATCCTATCCTCTTAGGAGGATGAGATCTGAGAATAGGGGTTTGCAGCTAGCCAGTCAAAAAAGTCCATGAAAATTGTGACTGCCTAGTAACTATGGAAAAGTTAACAGTGGAGCTGTGGCTCAAGTACTAGAGCACTAGCCTTGAACACAAAATCTCATAGACCATTCCTAGCCCCTGAATTCAAGCCCGAAAATTGGCACACACACACACACACACACACACACACACACACACACACACACACAAAGATGATACCATAAGATTGCTTAATGTATGTATGTGTATCTCCTCCTGCTTTATTGGCATATAGTAAGGGCTTAATAAATAGTAGGTTGCGTTGAATGTGAAGAGCTAATAGCCAGTGCTAGCAGGAAAGAGAAAGCATTTTGTAAAATGTGAATGTCTCCAATTTGTTTCTAGGGATTGCCATTCTTGGTATTCCCTCTTGTCCTCTGGGGAATATTCTTGTCTAGGCGAAACAGCCAATTAAGATGAACAGAGTAGTTCTGCTGCTTTGTACTAGGCAGTTCCACACTAGATATCACTTGCATGGAAGTCCCCAGAGAATTCTAGCAAAAAATTGATAGAAAGTCAACCATTTTTCTGGCCTGGCCCTGGTATGTTTCTTAAGCAGTTAGATCTGGTTGATTGGATTTTGTTTACCTGCTTGTTCCAATTTTTGTTTTTAAAACCTTCCCTTACACATTGCATCAAGTTGATAAAGAGAAAAATAATGCAGTGTTTGGAGTGCAATATGCTAAAGATCATCCTGTCTTGTTATGTTTCCTCAAAGATGAACTCTATGTCATAAGTTTTGTAATAAAACTATGTTATTACGAGTTTAGGTTTACTGAATATTTACAAGCTACTTCTGCAGATGAAAGGTGCAGCTATCACCAGACAAGATTGTTTGTCTCATTTTTGCTCCTAGCTAATCATAGGACCTAGAAAAATTTCTCCTAGCCTTTGGGAACTTTATTTACTAATTTATTTATTTCTATTGTTATTATAAATGTACTATACAGACAGGTTGCACTTACATAAGTCAGGTAACAAATACATTTCTTTTGGAGCAGTGTCATCTCTTCTCTCATTTTCTCTATTTTTCCCTCCCAACCCTCCTCCCTCAAAAGTTGTATAGTTCATTTTCAACATAGTATCTAGTGAGTACTACTGCAGCATTTGTTCATTCTTTGTTCCGCCATTTTGTGCTCTCTCTTACCCTTGACAAAACAGATAAATTTACATATGATACAGAATGTACTGAAAACAAGAATGACAATGAAAGAACAAAATACCTAAAAAGCAAACTAACATAAAACCTCTTGTTTCCATTTATTGGAATTCATTTCAATAAATACCATTTTATGTGGTCACATACACATAGCAATTGAGTCCCTGTGACTCTCTCCTGAGAGTATCCTACTTGATCTCAGTGTGTGAATGTTTTAAGAGTTCTGTCTAATTTATCATGTCAAATTGTAGTTTTGTCTTTTACCACACTGTGTGTGTTTACCTGTAGGGTTATACGCATATTCTAGTTATAACAAATGAGCGAGATCATGTAACATATGTTTCTTTGGGTCTGGTTTACATTGCTTAATATAAATTTTTCCAAGTGTTTCCATTTCCTTATGAATGGTGCAATATAATTCTTTCTGATAGAATTGTAGATTTCTTTTTTCTTGAACTATTTGTATACTGAGGGGCATCTGGGTTGATTTCATAGCTTGGCTGTGGTAGATGATACTACAATGAATATATTTGTGTTGGTAGCTTTAGTGTGGCCTTGTTTATGTTTTATTGCATGAATGCCCAGTAGTGAGATTGCTGAGTCATAGTGAAAGCTCTATGTTTAGTCTTTTGAGGAACCTCCATACTGCTTTACATAGTGTTTGAACATGATTATATTTCCATCAACAGTATTGTAGCATTCCCTTTTGGTCACATACCCATCAACAACTGTTATTGTTTGTAAATTTTGGGGGGGGATCATGAGGCTTGAACTCTGGCCTTGGCTCTGTCCCTGGGCTTTTCAACTCGAGGCTACCACCCTAAACTTGAGCCACAGCCCCACTTCCCGTTTTCTAGTAATTAATTGGAGATAAAAGTCTCTCCGCTTTGTATTGCCCTGGCTGGCTTTGAACCTTCATCCTCAGATTTCAGACTCCAGAGTAGCTAGAATTACAGGTGTAGCCTCTGGGCCCAGCTTTGTTTGTATTCATAAAGGTGCCTATTCTAACTCTGATGACGTAAAATCTCAAGGTTGTTTTCATTTGCATTTCCTTTATGGCCAGAGATGTTGAACACCTCTTCATGTGTTTGTTGGATATTCTTCCTTTTTTGGGAAGTCTCTCTTTGTTGTTAGCCTATTTATTAATTGGGTGGTTGTTTTATTGAGGGTTTTTTTGGGGGGTTAATTTTTTGAACACTGAAATATGAGGCCTTTGTCTGATGAACAGCCAGAAAAATATTCTCCCATTCTATGGCCTTTCTATTTATCTTGCTAGCTATGTCCTTTGCTAGGTAGAGACACTTTTGTTTGATGCGAGAAGCTATTCACCCTGTCTTTCTTTGATTTGTGGTGAAGTTTCACCTCATGTCTAGGAGCCCTAGTGTTTTTCCATATCCCTTCCTGTAATGTTTTCAAGGTATCTGGCCTTGCATTGAAGTCTTTAATTCATTTTGAATGATTCTTGCGCAGGGTGATATATAAGGATTTAACTTCAGTTTTCTGCAAGTATACAATCAATTCTTCCAGCACCATATATTGAACAGGCTTCCTTTATTTTATCCTGTGTTTTGGCTCCCTTATCAAATATTAGGTGACTACAGGTCTGTGGGTTCATTTCTGTTTCTTTTTTGTGTTCTATTGGTCCTCAGGTATATTCTTTCCAGTACCAAGCTGTTTTTATTACTATGGCTTCATAATAGAATTTGAAGTTTCACACTGATATTCCTACAGCACTATTCTTAAGTGCTAAGGATTGTTTTTGTTATTTGGGGTCTTATATCATTCCACATTAATTTTTGGGTTGCTTTCTCTAAATCATTGAAAAATATTGTTGGCATTTTGATTGGTTTTACTTTGAATTTGTGGATAGCTTTGGGCAGTATTGCCATTTTTCCATATATTTTTATTGTAATTAATAGAAGGGTTACATTATATTCTCCAGACAGAAGATGCATTACTTCACATACATTGATACCATTTCTCATGCCTTGGGTCCCATTTCTCTCCCCCCACCCACACCCCTCATCTTGTTTTCCCCCCTTTCCTATCCAATTTCAAAAAACCAAATTCAACGCAATACCCATCAATACCCCAATGTCATTCTTTAAAGAAATAGAAGAGGGAATCCAAAATTTCATATGGAATACTAAAAGACCCCGTATAGCAAAAACACTTCTTAGCAGAAAGAACAGTGCAGGAGGAATTTCAATACCAAACTTTAGACTCTATTACAGAGCTATAATAACCAAAACAGCTTGGTACTGGCACAAGAACAGGCCTAAAGACCAATGGAATAGATCTGAAGACCTAGATATTAAACCACAGACCTATGGCCACCTAATCTTTGACAAGGGATCCAAAAAAATAGAATGGAAGAAAGATAGCTTCTTCAACATGATGTGCTGACAGAACTGGTTAAGCACCTGCAGACAACTAAAGTTGGAACCTTCTTTGTCACCCTGCACTACAATTAACTCCAAATTGATCAAAGACCTTAAAGTAAAAGCTGACACACTGAAACCTTTACAAGAAGGAATAGGAGACACACTAGGCCTCCTTGGCACAGGTAGAAACTTTCTTAATAAGGACCAAGAAACACAACAAATCAGAGAAAGGCTGGATAAGTGGGACTGCATTAAACTGCAGAGCTTCTGTAAGGCAAAGAACATAGCTAGTAAATTAATTAGGAAGCCTACAGAATGGGAGAAGGTCTTCACTAACCATACAATGGACAAAGGCCTCATATCTAAAATATATCAACAGCTCAAAAAATTGAATCACTCCAAAACTAACCTCTAAAGAAACAACCATCCCATTAAAAGATGGGCCAACGACTTAAACAGTATTGCCATTATTACAACGTTAATCCTTCCAATCCAGGAGCATAACATTTTCCTTTTTCTTAGATCTTCTTTCCTTTCCCAAGGTTGTAAAGTTTTCATCATATAGTTTTGTCACATCTTGTGTTAATTCCTAACAAGGTTTCTTTTTTTTTTTTGAGGCTACTACAAATGGATTTGCTTTCCTGAGTTCAATCTCCATCTTCTCATTGTTTCCATATTTAAAAAATGATACCAATTTTTTTGGCTTAGTTTTTTTTGTCTTTATATTTTTTTATTTATTTTTATTTATTTTTTGAGATTTTTTATTGTATTTAATAAAAGGGTAACATGATATTTGCCAGATAGTAGGTGCATTAATTCACATACATTGATACCCTTCCACGTGTCTTGGTCCCATTACCCTCCCCCCACTCCCCTCTTGGTTTCCCCCCCCCCCTTCCCTGTCCAATTTCAAGTAACCAAATACAAATGTATCCAATATATCAGATAACAAAGTGAGATATTGTGTCAATATGAGATAACAAAGGAACAGCAAAAGAGATGAGATAACATAGCACATTAAGGACAGCAATCATTAATTATATGGCTTTTGTTTCAATATCCTAGAAAAAATCATATTAAGTGAAGTAAGCCAGATTCAAAGTTACTTAGGCTCAATGGTTCCGTCATTCATCATAACCTGTAGTAACCTTGGGCTCTACTAGCAGAGATTTGCAATAGAGCAAAAACTTGATACATAAGGCCATATAGTATGAAGCTAATTGAATGGACCTCTTGGCTTAGTTTTATATCTTGCTACTTTGCCAAAGTTTCGGGATGAGCTCAAGTAACTCGGGGGAGGAATCCATAGGATTCTTTAAATACAGGCTCATGCCGTCTGCAAAGAGGGACAGTATTACTTCATCTTTCCCTAGTTAGGTCCTCATTATATTCGCCTCTTGCCTTATTTCTCTAACTAGGAATTTCATTCCTACATAAAAGAGAAGTAGACAAAGCAGGTCTTCCTTGCCTCATTTCTGATTTTAGAGGAATGGTTTTAACTTTTCATCATTAAGTATAATTCTGGCTGTAGGTTTGTCATATGTAACCTTTATTATATTGAGGAACCTTCCATGGATTCCTACCTTCTCCAGAGCTTTTATCATAAAGAATTGCAGGATCTTGTCAAATGCTATTTGTGCATCTGTTGCAATCATCATGTGATTCTTGTCATTCTTTCTCTTGATTTGTTAAATTACATTAATTGACATATATATTGAACCAGTTTTGCATACCTGGAATGAATCCTATTTGAACATAGTGTATAATTTTTTGGTTAGTTATTGAATTCAGTTCACCATAATTTTATTGAGAAGCTTGGCATCAAAGACATGGGTCTACAGTTCTCTTTCTTTGTGGAGTGATTTGCTGGCTTCATAGAATGAGTTTGGTAGTGGTCGTCTGCTTTCAATTTCATTGAAGAGTTTGAAGAGTATTGAAGTGAGTTCTCCTTTGAAGGCCTTGTGGCAATCAGCTGTAAATCCATCCGGTTCTGGAATTTTCTTGGATGTGGAGTCTTTAATTTTCTTTTTTTTTTTTCCTGGTCGACACAAACCAATCTTTATCCAGCCCCTTTTTTTCCCAGTTAATTACAGCATAAATATAAAAAAACAGTTTCCTTTTTTGTTTTTTCATTATTATTGTCACTATTAAGTAGTTGTTTCTTTTATATATATATATATTTTATTGTAATTAATAAAAGGGTTACATGATATTTGCCAGATAGAAGGTGCATTGCTATGTCATTACTTTTTGTTTTGCCAGTCCCGGGCTTGGGCTCAGGGCATGAGTAGGTTTTCTCAATGCTAGATCTCTACCACTTGAGCCACAGCACCACTTCTGGCTTTTTTTCTATGTATGTGGTACCGAGGAATCGAACCTGGGTCTTCATGCATGCTAGGAAAGCAGTCTACCACTAGGCCAAACTCCCAGCCCTATGTCATTACTTTTTTTTTCATTTTCACATATTTTTATTGTTATTAATAGAAGGTTTACATTATATTCACCAGATAAAAGGTGCATTACTTCACAAATATTGATACCCTTTCTCATGTCTTGGTCCCCATTTCTCCCCCACCCCCGCCCCTCACCTTGTTTTCCCCCCTTCCCTATTCTATTTCAAATAATCAAATAGGCATACATACAATATATCAGATAAGAAGGTGAAATACTGTAACAATATGATATTACTAAGGGACAGCAGAAGAGATGAGAGATAACATAGTACATTAAGGACAACAATCACTCATTATGTGGCATTTGTTTCTATATCTTGGAGGTCCTTTCATTTAGCGTCATTCTATATGGCCTTATGTGTCTAGGTTTTGCTCTATTGTAAATCTCTGCTAGGAGAGCCCAAGGTTTCTACTGATTATATGTCATTACTTTTTATTGGTCAATTTAGTTGGTTTAAATCTTCCTGGTTTAGTTTGAGTATGTCAATATTCTCCAGGAATTCTTCCATTTCTTCCAGATTTCCCAATTTATTGGCATAAAGGTTTACAAATATGCCCTTTAATGTTCAGAATCTTGCTTGTTTCTGTTGTGATGTTCTTAGGAAGCTTTAGTTCTTTCTTTATTAAAACAAATTGGCTGAACAGAGCACTAATATTCCTTTTAATTTTTAAAGGCTCTGAATAAAGCTAGTGATTGAAGTTTATAAGTTGAAAAATTTAGTTTAATTTTTTTATTACTTCCCATTACCTCAGTGATAATGCTTTCCTTGAGCATGAGTTTACTCACATCCCACAGGTCCTTGCTACCCTTATTTTACTAAGCATTTTTTGGTCAGTTGTGGGGCTTGAAAGCTGGGCCTGGATGCTATCCCTAAACTCTTCAGCTCAAGGCTAGTACTATACTACTTTCAACCACAGTTTAAGCCCACTTCCAGTTTTCTGGTGGTTAATTGAATAAGGGACTCACAGACTTTCCTGCCTGGGCTGGTTTTGAACTGTGATCCTTAGATCTCAGCCTCCTGAGTAGATAGGATTACAGGCTTGAGCCAGTGGCGCCTGGATTGTTTTAATAGTTGTTATAGGGTTTGAACTCAGGGACTTATGTTCTTACATGATTTTTACTCAAGATTAGCATTCAAACACTTGGGCCTGATTTTGGATGGTTAAATTGAAGATTGCTTGCTTGGACTGGTTTTGAATCATGCTCCTTAGATTTTAGTCCTTTGAGCAGGTATGATTTAAAGGCATAAGCCACTAGCACACAGCTATAAGGATTGCTTTGAGGTTGGAAAATTTAACCAATTAATTAGTAATCTCATTGCCTGAATTTTAAAAATAATTCCAAAATCTGACCACAGGGCATTTTTTCCAAGTGTAGAAATCATCTTTTGTCTGGTTTATTCCAATGGCATCCTGAATAATTTCAGTAGCTTTTATTTATCCTCCCTACTCCCAGCAGTAAGTTTTCAATACATTAGCCAGAGCAATCCTTTTGAAACTCATGTCATTCTTCTGTTGAAAATTCTCACCTTAGGTAGATGAAAAGTTCAGACCTTCACCATGGCAAGTGACAGGGCCTGCTGTTGCTGGTGCTTCCCCCACTGTGACTTCACTGCTTATTTCGATCTAGCCACACTGGCCTTTTTTTATATTCACTAAACACATACTCAGCCTTTAAGAATACTCTTTCACTTCCTTTAGGATACTTTCCCAATTTTATCTTTTCAAAGGGGACTTTTCTGTTCATCTCATTTGAAACAGCTTCAACCTATATCTAATCACTTTGCCCTTTCCTAGTTTTATTTTACTTAATAGTATTCATTATCTTTTCCTGACTCCTTCTTCAGAGAATGTCAGTTTCATGAAGGCAAATATTTCTATGGTTCTAGGTCCATATCTTCTACAATAGTACCTGACATATGCAGCAATAATGTTCAATCGAATTCATAAACTGTATAAAATTGTAGCCATAAACAAATTCAGTTTCTACATATGTACAATAGAACACACTAGAAACATAATATTTTCCAATCTTTTTTTTTGGTAGATCATAGGGCTTGAACTCTGGGCCTGGGCACTGTCTCTGAGCTCTTCAGCTCAAGGCCAGCACTCTACCCCTTGAGCAAAGGTGCCATTTCCAGTTTTCTGGGGGTTAATTGGAGATCAGTCTCATGGACTTTCATGCCTGGGCTGGTTTTGAACTGCACTCCTCAGATCTCAGCCTCTTGAGCAGCTAGGATTATAGGAGCGAGCCAAGGACCCCTAGTTTCCATTCTTTAGTTACATTATTTGATTAAAATTTAATGTGCTGGTGGAGCTGTTCTCAATCTTTTAACTATTTCTTTATGAAGATAGCTCATAAAGTGTGGGGCCTGAATGCTGTCAGCCCTAATAGAATACCCTTGGGCCATTGAAGATTTATTTATTTAACTAGGATTGTAAATGTATTTTTGTTAATAAGCTACGTTAGCAAAACATTTTTTGCAGTACCAACTGGGAATGTCAAAGTATATATATTAAGTATTTTATGACTCCTTGTAGAGGAGTTTATCTTCTGTGTATTGTTTTGTTGGTTTTTGGTCCCAGAAATCTTGTTTATATACTTGGTCAACCCAATTTTTTGAATAATGCCTTGACATTACTTTTCATCTCATCTCTTTTGCTGTCCCTTGGTTATCTCTTATTGTTACAGTATTTCACCTTGTTATCTGATATATTGTATATATGCATATTTAGTTATTTGAAATCTGATAGGGAAGGGGGAAAACAAGATGAGGGGTGAGGGTGGGGGAGGGAAATGGGGACCAAGACATGAGAAAGGGTATCAATGTTTGTGAAGTAATGCACCTTTTGTCTGGTGAATATAATCTAACCCTTCTATTAATTACAATAAAATATATGGAGAAAAGAAACAACAATAGAAAAGAAAAATAAATATTTATTGAAAACAAGATGTTTGGGAAGGGGTGGAGGAGGGAAATGGGGACAAAAACCACGAGAAGGGGTATCAATGTGTGAGAAGTAATGCACCTATTCCCTGGCAAATGTAACTGTAACCCCTTTGTACATTATCCTGACAATAAAAAAATTTTTAAAAAATTAATGTGAGACAGATACTTGGTTCAGGTCTGACATAAAGAGATCTGGAATGTCATTACTCCACAAATTCTAGACTAAGAAGCTCAAAAATTGAAACCCAAAAAACATTCTCTGACCCATTGGAGAAATGAGTTTGTAGGGCAAAATTCCACCCTGAGGTTTGTAAAGATACGCAAATTAAGAGAGTTACAGCTGTTACTATTAACCCAGAGCAGAATTCACAGAGAGCATGTAAATGATGAATTTGATAAACTTCTGGGGAATGAATATGGGCAAACATGAGATTACATAAGGATTGGGACTGCCATCTTAGAGTAGCCCTATAATTTTGTGGGGTTTTCTTCTAGGCACCCACCAGATTTCCTAGGGAAGAAAAGAATAGGGTCACTGGTGATTCTAGTAGAGGACTGGGAAGTTCATTTTGAAATCCTCTTAGGCCTTCTCAATAAATAAGGACCATTGTAGGAAGAGACCTATGTAGAATCCTATCTCAGCTGGAGCCAGGTACATTCATCCTATTCCTTAAGCCCCTTAACCTAAGTGAAGAAAATAGTCATCAAGGTCAGGACTTCAAGGAAACAGATTATGGATATTGTAGTCAGGTAGAGGGTTGAGAACAAGGAGACAAAGATATGCCACTGGAACAATCTTTTCTTAGAACTGAAGCACTGAAACACAGAGATTTAATCACAAAACCATAGAGGGATCCTCACTTATAAACTTACACCAATAGAACTCCAGTCCAATAATGGATTATAGGAGAACTCTGGGAAGCACCATGTCAAATGGACAGAGAGAAGCATAGAAACTGGAGGAATTTAAAGTATCTAGCAGAGCAAATTTTCAACACAGTTTTCAACTTAACATGGAAATATATTTGCCTCAATTCTTTTTTGTTTTTATTGTCAGGGTCATGTATACATAGATTACAGTTACATTTGTCAGGTAATAGGTGCATTACTTTGCACACATTGATACCCCCTCTCATGTTTTTTTCCTTATTTCTCTCCCCCACCTCCTCCAAATCATCTTGTTTCCACCCCTTCACTTTCCTATTTCAAATAAACAAATAAATGTATATACAAGGTAACAAAGTCAGATACAGTAACAATATGAGATTAACCAAAGGACAAAAAAAGAGGAGAGAAATAACAGTATATTAAGAACAACAATCACACAAGATAAAGCTCTTGTTTCCATATCCTACTCCTAGTTGTAACATTCTGGTTTTTATAAGTAACATGTAACAAAGAAAATTCAATTTTAAGTAACAAAGCCATCATTGGAACTACTATCTAGTGTGGAATATATGTTGGAATTATTGGACAGAGAATTTAAAATAATCGATTACCAAAAGAAGACACACAAATGGAAGACATCAAACAATCAGGGAATTGCAAACCAAAACCAATAAGCTCACTCAAGGATAAGTAGCTAATATCAAAAAGAAAAGCAGCACCTGGGAGTGTGGCCCAGTGGTAGAGTGCCTGCCCAGCTTGTGTGAAGCCCTGGCTTCAATTCCACGGTACCACACACATAGAAAAAAGCTGGAAGTTGTACTGTGGCTCAAGTGGTAGAGCACTAGCCTTGAGAAAGCCAAAGGATAATGCCTAGGCCGTGCAGACTGGTAAAAGAAAAGAAAAGCAGCAACAAACACTGATACATATGTGCACTGTTGATGAGAATGCAAATTAGTATAGCCATTATGAAAAACATTATGAATAGTCCTCTAAAAATCTAAAAATAGGGAAACCATATGACCCAGCAATACTACTTTTATTTGCATAAAGTATCTGAAACCAGTGTCTGGAATAGATGTGTCAACTTCCATGTTTCTTGCAGCAAAATAGCTAAATCATAGAATCAAGCTAATTGTGTATCAATTGAATGGATAAAAAATTGACATATTTACACAGAGAATAATATTTATCCTTTACATTTTCAACAACAGTGGATGGGATCAGAAAAGGTTATGCCATAAAACCAAGTCAGGCACAGAGAGGTAAATATATGTTTTCTCACCAACTGAATCCAAAGAAGCGGAGTATAATGATGAGGCGATGGAAAACAGAGTGCTGATTTTCAGAAAGAATAAAGCCTCAATTAGGAGGAGGAATGTCTGTTTGCCTAGACTGATATATGTTGCACAGTGTGCCAAATGTGATGAACAATAATGTAATTTACATTTCAAAATCACAAAGTCAATTTGAAACATTCTTTGCATATACACACAAAAATGAATATTGGAGATGATGGATATGTTAATTAGCTCACTTTCAAATTTTCTACATTTTATTCATAAATCATAACATCACTTTGTCTCTTCTAAAAGTAGATAAGTATAATTTGTTTTAAGTGAAAAATAAAAATTTAAAATAGCAATATGCCAGTACTGGTTCATTAATTGTGACAGATGTGCAATACTAATGCAAGATGGCAATAAAAAGGGAAAACTGGGTGGGGGATAGATAACATGTGAACTCTCGCTTATCTTCACAATCTTTCTGTGACTATAAAAATTTTCTAAATTTTAAAGAGATTATTTAAAGTTTCAAGGATGAAATCGAATATTCATTGTTTTAAAAGATATGAGACCTTTATTTTTGAGTACAAAGCAGTGTGCTTAGGCATCTATTGCCAGGGTGGAGAATTGGGAATTTGCTGCACTGGTATTATTCGCTAAAGCCCAGATTTTATCAGTAAACTCTTCTCATTTTGTTCATCTGCCTTTATTAGCATTTCCTACTCTCCCAATTTAGCATCATTTGCAATGTCATTACCATGCTGGTTATTTCCTCTTCCAGATCATTAAGTTAAAATAGACCAGCTCCAACGCCACACCCTGTGGCAGTTTGGAGACCTTGTCCTCAAATGGCTGCAGAGCTGCGAAGTTAGAAAAACTGGCTAAATAATAATTATCTGCAAGTGGCAATTTCCTACCTTAATTGGTTGGATTTCATTCTGCAGGTGGTGACATTAAAGCAAACACTTCCCTGCTGTCCAAATAGACACATGGTGATCTGAATTCTGATGGAAAGGTAACCAAGTGAGCTTGTTGTGCTGTATTATTTGTTACTCCCTAGGGCTAATTGTATATAACTCAGAGTCAATCATTATCAGATCAGTTGTTCTATGATCCTTCCTTTGCAATTTGTGCTATTTTCCTATGTATGTCACGTGTTTTAGGTTCCCATACAGTAGAGACAACACCAGATGTCTGGCATCAATTACAGAAAAGTCTCCCAAATTGTATGTCTTGACTTGTATGAAAGTGATAACTACTCTATAGAAATTAAACTTCAAATTTTGAACTTGAATTTTTTTTTCTGGGACTAGCAACAGGCAGTCGAACCTCTGCTATGAGACCAGTAGAGGTGATTAGACACATCGCAGCAGTCAGCGTACTTAGAGATCATGATGTTCTTCAGGACAGAAGGATACACCTCAGGCTATGTGTGGTAAATGCATTTTTCAGTTGTGATATTTTCAATTTATGCTAAGTTCATGTGGATGCCATTCCATGGTAAGTGATGGAATGTATGTACTTTTCTTCCCATGGAGTTCCTAGCTGTACAGAAAAAAATCATGTTGTTTACCTCAATGAATTTTCCTAGGTGAATATCCTCTTGTCACCAAAGGCAAGATGAAGAAACCTGATTACCGACAACCAATACCAGTCACGTGCCATTGTCGGGTCTCATCTGCCATTGGAACCAATGATGATTTTGAAATGATAAATTCACTTTGGCTATTTAATGCATATTTTACATAAATGGAAGCGGACGATCTGCACACATTGCAGTCAGGTTCCTTTTGCTCACATTTTTGTTGATCATAAGCATTTGTAGCATATAGTTATACCCAGTTCATCATAATGGCTGTATAGTATTCCATATGGAATTTATAAAAATATCCCAACTTGATTATCTGTTCAACTATGGATATGCATTTTATTAGTTTCTGGTTTGGGGATTTTAAAAATAATGTCTCTGCCTGCCCCTGGTGGCTCATGTATGTTATTACAACTGCTCAGGAGGCTGAGACTAGATGATTATGGTCCAAATCCAATCCTGGCAGAAATAGCTGAGAGCTTCCACCTCTAATTAATCAGCAAAAGGTTGGGCTGGAAGCATTGTTCAGTAGAGCACCAGTGGAGCAAGCAAGCTGAGCAAGCTGGAGGCACTAAGTTCAAACCACAGTGCTGCTACTTAACATTCTAGGAAGTATATGCATTTTGAGGACCATGGGGATACATTTTGAGGCGAATGCTTACTGTTAATAGATTCTTTAGTCGATGCTGAGCACTCAGGGCTAAAATTCAGGTAAATCAGATTTTGTTCACTAGAAACTTAAACCCTGCACTTAACCTTGTTAAATCTGGCTAATGATGATTCAAATAGTTTCTGCTTCACGAGGCTTCTGATCAATGTAAAAGAAATAGTTACATACTTAGTTTAACCAGTTTCGCTGTGTTTGACACAGAGAAAGTCCTGAACCAAGGTCAGTCAATGTTAATTTGTATTTACATTTTTGGCAATACTGAGATTTCAACTCAAGGCCTGAAGGCTTTTTAGCTGCTTGATCTGTTGGTACTGTATTACTTGAGCCATGACTCCAGCCCAAGATTTTGCTGGTTGATTCGAGATAGAGACTGCTAGAATTTTCTTAGCAAGTTATCTTTGAACCTCAGTCCTTCACATATTAAGTCTTCTCAGTAGCTAGGTATATAAGGATGAGCACCCATCCCAGCAACTGTTATTTTTAATTTTATTCGTTGAAAAGTCTTTTAACATTAAACTTCAAACAAAAATGAAATAGATTATGTTCAAACTTTTAAGCAGGTAGGATCCTGAAAAATGTCTACAAATCCTTTAAGTACTAGTCTTAATACATCTCTTCATAGCCACACCACAACTATTTGACCTGTTTTTAACTCTTTCAAATTCTTCTCACAAGGACACATGCATAGTTCCTCTTTCCCCATTCTATAAAGGTATGCCACAAAGCTGTGAAGAAAATAAGCGTAAATGACTTCATTTCTGTCACAAGTTCTTTCCTTATGGAAAGAACTGAAGAAAATTTCATTCATGGAACTCATTGCTAAATTTGTATTCATATGGATTCTACATCTATTCTCTTTATTCGGGGCAGTTCATTATTATTAAAATATCTTCCCTGGTGTTATACACATGTTGTCATTGCACATAAAATGCCAAATATAAGACACCCATCTATTTTTGTGTAATAAAACATTTTTTTCTGTTCAATGCAAATAACTCATGCTTTCTGTAAAACTTGAAAACGGTGAAGATCTTCTCCCATTCTGTAGACTTCCTAATTAATTTACAAGCAATATCCTTTGCCATGCAAAAGCTCTGCAGTTTAATGCAGTCCCACTTATCCAGCCTTTCTCTGATTTGTTGAGATTCTTGGTCCTTATTAAGAATGTTTCGACCTGTGCCAAGGAGGCCTAGTGTGTCTCCTATTCCTTCTTATAAAGGTTTCAGTGTGTCGGCTTTTACCTCAAGGTCTTTGATTCATTTGGAGTTAATTGTAGTGCAGAGTGCCAAAGGAGGTTCCAACTTTATATGTCTGCAGGTGCTTAACCATTTCTGCCAGCAACACTTGTTGAAGAGGCTATCTTTCTTCCATTCTATTTTTTTGGCTCCCTTGTCAAAGATTAGGTGGCCATAGGTCTGTGGTTTAATATCTGAGTCCTCAGTGTTATTCCATTCCATTGGTCTTCAGGCTTGTTCTTGTGCCAGTACCGAGCTGTTTTGATAATTATAGGTCTGTAATAGAGTCTAAAGTTTGGTATTGAAATTCCTCCTGCACTGTTTTTTCTGCTAAGAAGTGTTTTTGCTATATGGAGTCTTTTATTATTCCATGTGAAATTTTGGATTGCCTCTTCTATTTCTTTAAAGAATGACATTGGGATATTGATGGGTATTGCGTTGAATTTATAGATAGCCCTTGGCAAGATTGTCATTTTCACGATGTTGATTCTTCCAATCCAGGAGCATGGGAGGTTTTTCCATTTCCTCAGTTCTGCTTTAATTTCCTTTTTCAGGATTTTTAAGTTTTCATTAAAAAGGTCCCTTACATTCTTAGTTAAGGTAATTCCTAGGTACTTTATTTTCCTTGAGGCTATTGCAAAAGAAGTTGCTTTCCTGATTGTTGCCTCATTCCTCTCACTGTTGGCATAGAGGAAGGCAGTTGATTTTTGAGGGTTAATTTTATAGCCTGCTACCCTTCCAAAGTTTTGAATCAGCTCAAGGAGCTTGGGAGTGGAGTCTATATGATTCCTTAAATACAGAATCATGTCATCTGCAAGACGGAAAGTTTCACTTCCTCTTTCCATATTTGGAACCTCTTTATGCTTCCTTTTTGCCTTATTGCTCTGGCTAGGAATTCTAATTCTGTTAAAGAGGAATGGAGAGAGGGGGCGTCCTTGTCTCATTCATGATTTTAGAGGAAATGGCTTTAGCTTTTCGCCATTAAGTATAATACTTGCTGTGGGTTTGTATACAAAACCTTTATTATACTGAGGAATGTTCCATGGATTCCTAGTTTCTCCAGAGCTTTTATCATAAAGGGGTGTTGGATCTTGTCAAATGCCTTTTCTGCATCTATTAAGACAATCAAGTGATTTTTGTCCTTGCTCCTGTTGATGTGTTTAATTATATTAATTGATTTGCGTATGTTGAACCAGTTTTGCCTCCCTATGATGAACCCTGTTTCATCATAGTGTATAATTTTTTTGATGAGTTGTTGTCGATGGTTGGCCAGTATTTTGTTGAGAGGTTTTGAATCAATGTTCATCAAAGAAATGGGTCTATAGTTCTCTTTCTTTGATGAATCTCTGTCTGGTTTGGGGATGAGGGTATACTGGCTTCATAGAATGTGTTTGGTAAAGAGCCTTCAGTTTCATTGAAGAGCTTGAGGAGTAATGGTGTGAGCTCTGCTTTGAAGACCTTGTAGAATTCAGCTGTGAATCCATCTGGCTCTGGGCTTTTCTTAGGTGGGAGGTCTCTTATTGCCATTTCTATTTCAGTGCTTGAAAAAGGCCTGTTTAGGTGGGTTGTTTCTTCTTGGTTCAGTGTTGGTATGTTAATATTGGCTAGAAATTCATCCATTTCTTCCCGATTCTCAAATTTGTTGGCGTAAAGATTTGAGGAGTATTCCCTCATGATACTCTGCATCTTGGTAATTTCTGTCATGATATTACCATTCTCATCTGTGATTTTGTATATTTGGGTGTGTTCCCTTCTTTTTTTGGTAAGATTTGCTAAGGGTCAATCAATTTCATTAATTTTTTCAAAGAACCAACGCCTTGTTTTGTTGATTCTTTCTATAGTTTTTTTTTGGAGTCCAATTCATTTAATTTTGCTTTGATTTTAATAATTTGCTTCCTTCTACTGAGATTACGGTTGGTTTTTGCTCTTTTTCTAGGAGCTTAAGGTGACACATTAACTTGTTGGTTTGCGATTTTTCCAATTTGTTATTGTAGGTACTCATATCTATCAATTTTCCCCTGAGTACTGCCTTTGCCGTGTCCTAAAGGAAATGCTTTTTTGTGTTCTCCTTTTTGTTAAATTTCATAAACTGTTGGATTTTTGTTCTGATCTCCTCGATGACCCATTGTTGATTCAACAATGTGTTGTTCAATCTCCATGAGTTACAGGGTTTTCATTGGTGGAGATTGGTGTTCATTTCCAATTTGATGCCCTTGTTGTCTGAGAGAATGCAGGGAATAATTTAGTGTTTCGTAATCTGCACATGTTTATTTTATTTCCTAGAATGTGGTCTATTTTGGAAAATGTTCCATGAGCTGCTGAAAAAAATGTATATTGTATTGTTGCTGGGTGGAATAATCTGCAGATGTCTGTTAGATCTAGGTAGTCTATACAGTTGTTCTATTCTGTTTTCTCTGTTGAGTTTTTGCCTGGTTGATCTGTCCATAGGTGAGAGTGGTGTGTTAAATTCACCAACAATCAATGTGTTTCGATCTATGTATGGTTTCAGTGAAAGTAAAGTTTGCTTGATGAAGTTCGCAGCTTCGGTATTAGATGTGTAGATATTTAGGATGGTTACATACTCCTGGAGAAAGATCCCTTTAGTAGTATGTCGTAATCTTTTTTTTTCTTTTTTTGCCAGTCGTGGGCTTGAGCTCAGGGCCTGAGCACTGTCCTTGAACTTTCTCAAGGCTAGAGGTCTTCCACTTGAGCCTCAGCACCACTTCCAGCTTTTTTCTATGTATGTGGTACCGAGGAATCGAACCCGGGTCTTCATGCATGCTAGGCAAGCACTTTAACCACTAGGCCAAACTCCCGGCCCCCGTATGTAGTAATCTTATTTGTCTTTTCTCACTAATTTTAGTTTGAAGTCTATTTTATCTGATATTAAGATGGCAACTCCAGCCTGTTTATGGGGGCCGTTAGGTTGATAAAGTTTATTCCAACCTCTCACATTCAAAAAATGTTTGTTTTTTGGTGTAAGATGTGTCTCTTGAAGACAGCAGAATAATGGATCTTGCTTTTTTATCCAACTAGATAGTCTATGTCATTTAATTGGAGAGTTAAGTCCATTGTTATTGAGAGTCAGGACTGAGAAATATTTATTAGTTCTTGCCATTTTTAAAAGCTTTTATTTGGGCCTGTGTCTTGACAGTTCTTGTGGTACTTAGATGGTATGAGTTTTAGGTGCCATTTCTTTCTCTGTATTACATTTGTGTTGGTTTTCTATGTGTAGAACATCTTTGAGAATTTTCTGTAATGTTGGATTGGTTGCTACATAATGTTGAAGCTTTTCCCTGGAATGGAATGGTTTTTTTTTGTTGTTGTTTTTTGTTTTTTTTTTTTGTTCCCTCAGTTATGAATGAGAGCTTAGCTGGGTACAGTATTCTCGGTTGGTAGTTATTTGCCTTCAGGGCATGACATATATCGTTCCAATCTCTTCTTGCTTGCATGGTCTCTGCCGAGAAATCTGGGGTTTTCTGATTGGTTTGCCTTTATAAGTGATTGTGCTCTACTCCCTGGCTGCTTTTAGGATCCTTTCATTGGTCTCTATTGATCCTGTTCGAAATTATAATGTGGCAGTGGGATGACCTTTTCTGGTCAAGTCTGTTTGGGGTTCTAAAAGCTTCTTGTATCTGGATGGGCCTACCCTTCTGGATATTTGGGAAATTCTCTGAGGTGATTCCCTGAAGTATATTTCCAATACCATTGACCTCTTTCTCCAAACCCTCCTCAATACCAATTAGCCTTAAATTAGGCTTCCTAATTGTATCTTGGACCTCCTGAAGTATTTTCTCATATTTCCTAGATTTGAATTGACTCATTTGCTGTTCTTTCTGTATAACAACTAAATTATCTTCAACCCCGGAAATTCTCTCTTCTGCATTGTCTAACATGCTATCAAAGCTTTCTACTTTATTCTTCAACCCCCTTGCTTCTAATTGTTCATTTTTGATGCCTTGCATCTCTTGTTTTAGATCATTTATGGATTTCTTTAACTCCTTTATTTCCATTTGAATGGCCTTCTTTATGGCTTCCCCTTTTTCACATATCACCTGTTCTTTCTTTATGTTTTCACATTTTTCATTACTGATGTTTATCTGTTGCATTTGTATAGCACTTGGAAGACCCTCCTCTAGATTTGCCAGTGACTGCTCCATTGCGTGTTTATATTGGGTAGGAGATGCTATTCCTTGATTTGACATTTTTCTTGAGTTTCTTGTTCTGCCAATTTGAAAATGCGAGCAAGATTAATACTAAACAAGATTATAATGTTTCACCTATCACCAAACTAGACCTTTTTAGTTGGCTGACAATAGCTATTCACACTTTTAGATTGGTAATATCACTCTCTCTTTCTTTTTGTGCACTTACATACAAATCTAATACAACCACAGATTGATTTATGACCAAAACAATAAGCCCCTCAATCCAATCTCTACTGTATTTAAGTCCCTCTGGACCTAGAGTATAATTGAACACCTATATACACAGCATTGTTCAACAACCATCAAATGTAGATCCATGCATTATAAGAGTTGAAGGATGAACAGAGGACCAGAGATAGAAAAATAATATGAAAGACAACAGGGTAGGTAGGAAAAGAATAATGCAGGATTGTAAGATCATTGTAGTAATGAAGAAAAGGTATCGTGTAAGGATAACTGACCTAAGGTGATAGACAGGTAGGATATTTGAGTTCAAAATTTAGATGAACTTAGATAAAATTTATGAAAATAAGAAGAGTAATAAGAAGAATATATAGAGAAAAGAGGGAGGTAGATATAGGAGATTTCAATAATAAAATTTTTAAAAAGAAAAAATAAACAAAACCACTACAAAACCAAACAAAACAACACACACCGAAAAAAAAGGAGGGGGGAGATTCCTCACTATTGTGAGTTCTTACCCAAGAGATACTAGGGTTGAGAACCAGAAGATTAAAAAGCAGGTGACTGTATTAATATAAATAACATTTTTATTCATACTGTACTCAGAGCTGTCACTGTGTTTCTAGGCACGACCACAGTGACAGAAGGAATGCAGGAAAAGATAGGAGAAAAAAAGGAATGAATCTTAACATTAAAAAAAAGGTGTAGGTAAAATGGCAAAGAGAAAATAAGAACACCTAAAAACGTAAATGAAAAGGGGTAAAAGAACAACAGTAAAAAAGGTTGGTCTTCTGTTTTGGTTTCTTTGGGTTTTTTTTTGGGGGGGGGCACAGGATAGACTTTGTGTCTCCACTAAATTTGGGATCCAAACACTTCTCAAAGCCTTTTTCTCTTGTGATTTGGCTTTGCGGTTTTTCGGATCAGATTGCTTGAGTGGGAAAAGAAGCTGAAAGATCCACGGGCAGTTTTGTTTACCAGGTCTGTGGCTGGCACAGGGGAAGGACTTCAGCAGCGCTGGGGCCGGATTTCTGGCTAGGGGATCTCTGGGAATTCCTTTGCCAGTTAGAAAGATGGCGCTGCCAGCATCACCTCTCAGGCTCCAATTGCTTTGGCCGGGTCTTTGCCAGCAGTCAAGATGGCTCTGCTCTCAGCTTGTTGGGGAGGGGCTCCCTCCCAATGCCCTTAGGTGAGCAGAAGTGGAAACTTCTCCTCAGAGGTACTCACAAATTGCTGGACTCTCCGGTTTCGTGAAGCTGGCAGGTCAGTGCATGACCGGGTGTTGGCTCTGGGCCAGCACAGGCTCTGTGTGGCTCTGTCTGCAGCCAGCGGGTCTGTGCCTCTGTGAAGCGCTGTCTGCGCCGAGCTGGCGGGGCTCCATGCTGTCTTCTGGCGTCGGTATTCTGCCTTTTTCCTCTTTGACTGAGAGGATCGATTTTTGGTGAACTGTCCCCTACGGTGCCAGAACTTGTATCTTGGCAGCAGCTCAGAACGACTCACCCTGAATAGCCATCTTCCGCCGATCTCCCCGTCCTTTCACTTAAAATTTTTTCCCCTCTGTTACTGCAGGCTACGGTGAACATCATTTTATCTAAATCTTTTTTTCAACCCTGATTACTACCTTAACATTTTTTATAGACAAATACTATTTCAAACTTTTTCAAAGCCAGATGTGGTAGCACATACTTGTAATCCCAGCTACATGGGAATTGAAGACTGGGAAGACTGTGGTTTGATACCAGCTGGACTAAAACAGCAAAAAATATGTTGAAAGTTACCAAGACTCTCATCTCAACACTAAGTTGGATGTGGTAGTTCATGTTAGAGTTCCAGCTAAGGCTGTGAAAAAATCAAAGTTATTATTCAAAAACTAACAAAAAAAAAAGTAAAACTGGGACAAGGGCTCAAATGGCAGAACACTTGCCTAGCAAGTGTAAGGCCATGAGTTCAAACCCCAGAACTACCAACAAAAAGATAACAGTATTGATAACTGAAGCCCAATTGCCTTCTAAAAAGTTTGCATCATTTCTACTGTTCATTATGGGCAAGCCATTTATTCATTGCTTTAGGAAATACTGGGTTTAAATAGTGAGCATGTACACACTACATGTATTTCAAAAGCTGTTGACAGTTCTTGAACCACAGATTTCTCATCTTTAAGACAGAGTGAATAGTACTTGTCTTAGGGATTCTTAGAGGCTGAAAAGAGAACAAGAGTTAAAACTCTGACAAGTTGCACAATGTCATAAAAACAAACTATAATTTTTACATTTAGTCAAACAAAAGTACAAATATCTTGAAGGCTGGACTCATATCTTACTGTTTTTATGACTCTTCTTCCTAAGGAGGGTATAAACTTAGTACTTAGACTGAGAGGAAGCCCTCAACAAATATTCACTGAATACATAAATAAATTCCTTTACTTGAATAGATGATATTCTAATACAACGTAATGGAAATACCCCCTGCCCAGGAAAGTCTAAGCAAATAACTCATTATTTGCTATGGATTTTGGTACCCTTTAGCAGCTTATACAAGTTATCATGATACTCTAGAGTTTAGGAATCATCTTAAATAGTGTGTAAAAGAATTGACAGGATCTATAATGTATCACATTAATCTTTTGATATTTGAGAAATAAACTTTCCTAAACCCTCACAAATCTCCACATTTGCAAATACTATTGTGAAAGAAAATGAGGTAATTAATGCAAACACTTTCTAAAGTGGAGTATACACTTTTCATCAATGAGCACAGTAAAATATTTATGGTCAGATTTTTCGTGATTCTATAAATCTATGGGCCTCTTGGCCTTGAGTCTAATTGGGTGAACTTTTCTATTTGGAAAAGGGCTTTCTTATGTACAAGAACCCATAAACTTCTTTATTTTTATATACCAGCACTAGAGCGTGAACTCAGGACCTGGGTGCTGTGCCTTTGCTTTTTTTTGCCAGCCCTGGGCCTTGAACTAAGGGCCTGAGCACCGTCCTTGGGCTTTCACAAGGCTAGAGCTCTACCACTTGAGCCACAGCACCACTTCCAGCTTTTTTCTATGTATGTGGTATCAAGGAATGTAACCCAGGTATTCGTGCATGCTAGGCAAGCAATCTACCACTAGGCCAAACTCCTTGCCCCTGCCCCTTTGTTTTTCTTTCTTTATTTTTATTTTCTTAACTCAAGGCTGGTGTTCCACCAATTGAACTACAGCTCCACTTTCTGGTTTGTGTGTGTGTGTGTGTGTGTGTGTGTGTGTGTGTGTGTGTTTAGAGATAAGAGTCCCATATACCTATTTCTTTGCCCAGGCTTGGCTTTGAATCATAATCCTCAACTCTCAGATTCCTGAGTAGTTAGAATCCTAGATCATTCATATATTGTTGGGTCCCAAGTTAATTCTTCCTCACTTTTAAATCTTTTCTACTAGGGAAAAAATAAGAAGGCCTGAATAAAGTTGCTAAGGACAGATGAATAGTTAGGACGTTGAGAAGACTTGACAATTTCAGCTGGAAAAAAATGTAGGAATATTGAGTTCATTGTTTCTGTGGAGTCTCATTTTACAGATAAAGAACACTACAGCCCAAAAAATTTAATGACTTGCCCATGGTCAAGGATCTGACAGACAGGATTCTAAACTTTTGGTATTATATTTCATATTCCTGACCATCTTTTTCTTTGGTGATTCCAGGGACTCTTTTTTTCATGTTTTTCCCAATTGTTTGCTTATCAATAAATACCCAGAGATATTCAGGAATTGTGCGGGAACAATTTAGAGTTGCAAAACCCTTGGAAAATGAATTTTGTTCTATTTTAAATATCTCTCTGAACAATACAAGGGATTAAGCAGCTAGTAAGCATTTAGCAACCTGGTATCTGAGCCCCACACTGAGCATGACAGATAGGTTAGCAAATGGTTTGATGGCTAAAACTTGGTACTCATTGCCAGCTCTATCTGGCCATTCAGTGATCCCAGGGATTCTGATCCCTGTACTCCATATCACCTTTACTGCTGTTTTGAATCATTCCCACATCTGTCAGCAGCTTCTTTGACATCACCAATCCTTATTCTATAGACACTTAACTCTGCACAGAAATCTAGAATGAGATGTGTGTGCCTAGAGACCTATTTCTGAAGGAGTTTCATTTTGATTCTGCCAGAGGGTTCTCATGTGTGCCTCTTCTTGCTACCTTCTTGGTCTATTTAAAACACAAAATATAGTCCTCCTCCCATCTGTCATCTGCCAGCGAAGCCTCACTTCATTCTTCCTATTCCCTTAATTAGAATAAAGGAGTTTGATCCAGTCTGTCATGAACCCCTTGGGAGCACAACAAAAAATTCTCTCTTTCTCTCTCTCTCTCTCTCTCTCTCTCTCTCTCTCTCTCTCTCTCTCTCTCTCTCTCTCTCTCTCTCTCTCTTGCTCTCTCTTTCACTTGCTTTCTCTCTCACTATCTCTACACAGGTTCCCATGATTCAAATTTAAATCCACAATCTGTGGATGCATCTCAGAACACTGGCCTTCCACATGCATGGACCTGATTTTGATCCTAAGAACTGTAAGAAAACAAAGTTAGAATCATGAACCTTTTCTAAATATTACAGGGATTCTATGTTTCTCATTAGTTTTTATGATTTATTTCCCTGAGTACACATTTTGAAAACATACTTAAAGGCCAGTGTTAAAAATCACAGTCTTGGGTCGGGTATATGACCTAGTGGTAGAGTGCTTGCCTACCATGCATGATGTCCTGGCTTTGATTTCTTGCTACCACATACACAGAAAAGGCTGGAAGTGGTGCTGTGGCTCAAGTGGTAGAACACTAGCCTTGAGAAATCTCAAGGACAATGCCCAGGCTCTGAGTCTAAGCCCCAGGACTGGCAAAAAAATATTATAGTCTGTCAAAGCTGAGGTCAAAGCTCAAATCACCATTATAAAGCACATTTTAGGTCATAAGGTTACATCTGAATGTCTATCAAAAGTATTTATTTTAAAAGTCTTGCAGCAAGATTAACAAAATGCCTACAGATTGAGAGACCTTTATTAGGTATACAACAGACAAGGTCCTCACATCTAAAATATATTTAGGACTCAGAAATTTAAACCTCCCCAAAACAAATCCTCAAAGAAACAACAATGTCATTAGTGATTGAGCTAAAGTCTTAAGAAGAGACTTCTATGAAGAAGAAATAAGAATGGCCAATAGACACATGAAGAAAGGTTCATTATCACTGGCCATAGAAGAAATGCAAATCAAAAGAACACTGAGATTCCAGCTCATCTGAGTTAGAATGGCCACTTTCAAACAGCTGAGATCTGAAGATCATGGTTCAAAGCCATCCTAGGCACTAAAGACTGTGAGACTCATCTCCAATTAACCGCTAGAAAAATGGGAAGTGGCGCTGTGGCTCAAGGGGTAGGGTGGTAGCCTTGAGCTAAAGAGTTCAGGGACAATGCCCAGTCCAAATGGTAGGGCAGTAGCTTTCAGGCCCAGAGTTCAAGCCCCACGACTGACAGAAAAAAGGACTACAAATAATAACAGTTGTCTATGTGAATATGACCAAAGGGGAATGCTACTATATTGTTGGTATGAATACAAACTTGTTAACCACTCTGGAAATATGGAGGTCCTTCAAAAGACCTCCATAGAGCACCCTATGGACCAGCAACCCCACTCCTGGGCATTTGCCCAAATGAACACAAATAAGGCCATACTTAAGCTACCAGCATAAGTATGTTCATTGTAGCATTATTTACCATAGCTAAGACATGCAATCAATCCAGATGCATCTCATTAGATGAATAGATCAAGAAAATATATACATAATGGAAAATTCTATGCATCCATCAGAAAGAATGGCATTTCTGCATTCATAAGGAAATGGGAAGACTTGGAATTTTATTAAATTATATTAAGCATAGCAAGCCATACCCAAAGAAACATAGGCTGCATGGTTTCCCTCATATGTAATAACTAGAATATGTCTAGGATATGTCAGAGGATCACAATAGCTCAATAGTATATGTATATGGCTATGTAAAATAAAGCTTATTGAAATGAAATCCAAGAAATGGAAACAAGAGGCTTCTTTTAGTGTGTTGTTTGAAGTTCTCTCTTGGTTTTTCTTTTATCCTTTGGTTTGCTTCATATTGTCACTGTTTTTTATTTCTGCCCCTTTTGTCTTATATATAAGTTTAATTGATTTGGGAAAAGGAAGAGAAATTACAGAAATGGTAGGTCAAAGGGTAAACCAATCTAACAATAATACTCACTGGACAAATGGTTGGAATTGAACTTTACAAGTTGTGGGGAGGGGTATCAGAGGAGGTGGGAAGCAAGCGAAAATGAAAGAGGGGGTAAAAATTTTCAAAAAGAAAATTTACTCATTTCCTTACTTATGTATTGTAACCACTCTGTACATTTACTTTACAATAAAAATTTTCAAGAAGTCTTACAGCCAACTTTTACTAGATTAATATGATAAATAATAGACAATATTTTCTCAGGCATGGTCACCAATTAAATTGCTGTGTGCTCATTATAGTGCACATTGGTAATACCAAGTAGACAGTCCCTCTCAAATGAGGTTGGTGGTGAAGCAAGATATTTCTATTATTCTGTCAATAAAGGACTTTGCTAAAGGTAACTTTACTACTAAACCTTCCTTTATTTCTACTGCTTATCAACTAAAGTGAAAGGAGGGTAGTTCTCCCTCATCTCTTATAAACATTGGCCAGTGGTGACACATTTAAACATTTTACTGACAGCTGTGTTCCAGTGGATCATACCTGTAATCCTAGCTACTCAGGAGGCTTAGCTATGAGTATTACGGTTCGAAGCCAACTCAGATAGAAAAGTCCATTATACATTCTTTTTTCTAATTAACCACAAAAAAGGTGAAAGTGCAGATGTGAATAAAATCTCAGGGATAGTGTATAGACTCTGAGCTTAATCCCCAGGATTGGTACACACCCCAAAATTTATTAGCTGTATAATAATAATTCTATTGTGTACTATCTACATTTGTATATAATGTATGCTGATGATCCCTATCCTCTATAACTATCCCAAATCCCATCCCCCATTCTTAAAACAATTTGATCTGTTTTTATTGTTTCTTTTTCATGCATTCAAGTGAATTATTTTGACCACATTCATCCTCATTCACCCTCTTTGTTAGCCTTTCCCCTCCTTCTGGTACCTATCCTTTCAACAGAGCCTGGCTTATTTGCCTGTAGTTCATTTTTTGGTGTGGATTAACTCCATCAAAGCATTCATGGTTATACACATTAATTGAAGTGATCCTCCCTAAATCACACTTTGCATTATTTGAGGAAGCTATTTCCCTAAGTTTTAAGAAAGTCTTATATGTTAAGGGTATAATATTATAAACAAAAGCGCACCCGAAACTATCCTCTTGAATACAGACTTAAGATAGAGTCTATTATCAATCAGTTGCCTTTATATTATTGTTGAATAAAAGTGTTTGTACAAGACTCATTGGCTTAGGAAGAAATTAATATTCTTAAAATTATCAACTAATTCTCTTAACTAGTATAAACTGTCAATCTACATCTCTGCTTATTTAATTTCTTGAAAGTCCTTAATAATTGTTTTTGAATATGAAATTAACAGCTTTCACCTCATCATTAATTAAGGTAGTGTTTAACTTTTGAGAGATAAATATGTGTTCATACTTCAATGACTTGAAAGAACATCAACTTTAAAGCACATGAGGTTTCTTATTCCAAGTTATAGTTGGAATGGCTAGCTCAAAGTTATTAGCAGTAGAATGTGAACACTCTGGTATCAATTATTTTTGCTCATTTCACAAGATGAGTGCAACTGGCATGAACACATGATTGTTAATTATTCACAAATAAAAGGATTCCAGACACAATAATGCATGTTAATATTTTTCCTTCCAATGACATATATTTTCTCTTAATTTTAAATCTAAAACCTAACATTGGGTATGCCATTTATTTGCAGCTTAGACGCTTTTACAAGTAGATTTAAACCAGTCTTCTTTTGAAATGTCATCTCTGCCCTTGATCTTAATATTCTTGTTAACAACACCTTTGTTAGTTTTCTTCTTCTGTGGCCTTCGCCTTTTCCCCTAGTTCTTTATTACTCATTCATCCCATATTCTCTAAGCTTGTGCACAGTTCTAGGCTTTGGGGATGCAGCTTAGAACAAAACATGGCTTTCTGTTGTGCCATTTGTATTTCTATAGGTGGAAAGATAGGGAAATGGTACTGCTATGTACATTAATACCTAATGCTATGAAGCAGGAAAGCACAGCATGCCACCCACTCATAGAGAATTAGTAAATTACATAATCAGACTATGGGATATAATTTAGCCATCGACATTGTATTTAAAACATATTAAAGGAAACTCGCGTAATGGAAACTCATAGAAACTCATGGAATGTAGCATCTCATCCAATCTAGCAGGACAGAGGAACTTTGCTGTGAATTCCTACTGAAGCAATCCCTTGAGGCTAATTGAAAGAGAGCCAAGAAAATATGCAAACTAGAGCAAACCTAAGCTTGAATTTGGTTCCTATGTCCTTGCTCATCTCAGTAGTACGTAAGAACTTGACCTCCGTATAAAATTCAGTGGTCCTTTCTGCTTTTTTTTTATTTTAAGGACCTTGAGGCTTTTCATTTTGCTCATTTTCCTTTTTTCTCTTTTATCAGTAGCATAGTAATTTATTCTCTAGTATTATTTACTGCAGAAAATAGTATGTGCTACACTTCTGTACAATTAGCAATACAGTAGGTTTGTTTATACCAGCATCACCACAAACACATCAGTCATGTGTTGTATGGCATGGCTAGTAACTTTTCCTTATTAGTACAATGTTATAAGACCAATCTATCATTGTTTGAAATGTCCGTATACAGCATGTGACTACTTTAATATGTTTTTAAATACAATATCAATGGCTACCTAATATTCAATATTATGGCTATGTCGTTTATTAATTCTCCTAGTATTTTGCCAGAATTTCACTTTTTATAAATGACCTTATAATTTTTTGTTTGAATATGTACATTCCTGACCATGCCTTAGAATAAATTCTAAAAGTGATTTACAAGCAAAAGTTTATAATCTTTTGTTCAAAAGTTCTTGATATTCATTGCAAGTTGTCTTCTAGAAAGCTGGTATTTTCCTTTTGTACTGGCACATCTTCATATGTACTGTGTAGGTACTAACATATTTATTCTCCTTCGATTTCAGATAGGGACTTATATATCTTTTCTTTAATTTCATTGCTATTTTTCATTTTATTTTATTGTGAGGATGATGTATGGAGGGGTTACAGTAACATTCATGAGGTATTAGGTACATTACTTCTTGAACATTGATACCCCTTCCCATGTTTTCTTCTCCCACTTTCCAGTCCCTCCCACTCATCTTGTTTTCCCGTACTTTCCCTTTTTTTCAAATAAACAAACATATACACAATATACCAGGCACCAAAGTCAGATACAGAAACAACATGAGATAAACCATAAGCGAAAAAAAGAGAAAAGAAGTAACTTCACATCATACATTACGAACAACAATCACTAAGATAAATCTCTTGTTTTCATATCCTATAACTAATTTCACTTAGCCTCTATTTTTGTGATTGATCTTTTGAGTTCATTGAGATTTCATCCACTTCACTTTGATTGCTTTGCGGTAGAATTCTTGGCCTATTGTAGGAGTCATATTTTCTTGTGTACTCAGTATACTAATATTGATGAATTGGGACTTATACATCTGAGTGCAAGTTTTTGGTCAGAGGTGGTGGGCAAGTGACAGATGTTAGGTCCCATCAAATTTCATTCAGGGAGAGTAAGCTGTCTCCACAATGTGGAGTATGCTGAACTTAATACTGTGCTCTGCATGTCTGGGGAGAATTGCTGGCATTCTCACAGTTCTACTGCTAGTGCTCTCCTAGTCCTTTTGGTCCCACTGCCTGCATCTCATTTTCTCTTCACTCTCTTGACTTTCATTTCAATAGCCCTAAGAGCCTCGTCTGTTCCAAATTTTCTTTCTTTTTTTGCCAGTCCTGGGCCTTGAACTCAGGGCCTGAGCACTGTCCTTGGGCTTTCTCAAGGCTAGAGCTCTACCACTTGAGCTATAGAACCACTTCTGGCTTTTTTCTACTTATGTGCTACCGAGGAATTCAACCCACCTCTTTGTGCATGCTAGATAACCACTCTACCACTGGGCCTAATACCCTGCCCCCCAGATTTTCTTATCCTTGTTTATGTCTACTTTTATTTTTTTCTTTCTGGAATTTTTTCTTTCATTCTCTCCATTTCAGAATGGGAAGTTCACTAGAGGTTAGCCATAGTCTTTGAACTTTATTTCTTCTTCTGAAATTCATCAGTGCTAGAGGTCTTTGCACTCTTATTCTAAAAGTACTTCCAGTAAATTTCTTGTACTATCTTTCAAGCAACCTGTGAATGCATTTCATCCTCTGTCCTCATAACATGGCTCTCCTACAGTAGAAACTCCGTCATTAAGAAGAGAATGAATATCGGCCATTAGCACCTCATTTAGGATTCGTTTTATATTTTTAGCATTGGTAGTAATGCTTGCATTGTAAGCCCGATTCCAAACAGCACAATACAGATTTTACCCATTTTGGGGGGAATTTTATGTCCAAGTGAGTATACAAAATAGTTTTCTTTTTATTTCTATTTTTTCCTTTTCACAGAGACTGTGTGAATCTCCTGATCCCCTCAAGATACTGTTACTGTATCTGGAATAAGGTCTGTGAAACACTATTATTAATCAGAAATGAGAGATAGAAAATATGCAAAATGTTTTCCTGGTTTATTTGATAAGTGCATATAATGTGTATATTTGCACATATATTTGTAAATCCATAAACACACATATATGTGAATATATCAACTATATATATTGGATATTTACTGTTGCTTTAAAATTATCCTAGAACTTAGTGACTTACAACTATTACCTTACGTAATAGTGTGTTTGGAATTTGGGAACAGTTTAGGGTCTCTTGTGTGGTGGGATTCAGAATTTTGGCTAGATATGCAGGCTCTGAAGACTTGACAGGGGCTGCAGAAGCTGCTTCCAAAATGGCTCACTGAAATGGCTGTTGGCAGGGGATCTCTGTTCTTCACCATATGGGCTACTTCATTGGACTGCTTGAATGTCCCCATATGCCAATTGGCTTCCCTCAGAGAGAATGTTGAGACAAAAAGGAAAAGAGAGAGAGGGAGAGAGAGAATGTCAATACTTTTGATGGCTTAGTTTCACAGGTCACATGATCACATCTGCTCATTCCATTAGTTAGAAGCCAGTCATGAACACTCAATGTCACTCTCAATGAGAAAGCTATTAACCTCCATCTTTTGATGGATGAAGCATCAGAAACTTGGTGAAAAAAGTTTTAAAAATATAATTTGTGGAAAGATAACTAGAAACAAACATTTTTAAATACAGATTTTTCTCTGATATCATGAATAGTTATTCATTTGTCTGTCTTGAAAAAAATTTACATAGATATCAATGTATTAAAATAATTTAAGACTTGTTAAATATTTCAAAAAACTATGAAATACTGATGTTGTATAATACGGAAGATATTTTCTGAGGTACTCTCAATCGATTTACTTCAGATTATTTGGCCAGATATGGTTCCATGACACAGAACTTCTGAAGTGCATATTGATGTTTTCCTCAGTTGATGGAACTAAGGCATTGAGTACTTTATTGATGTTAACAAATGCACAAGATTACAGAGAGTACATAACTAGTAGAGTGTAAGAGATAAATGAAACATGCACAATACATATTAGACTGCATAAAGTCACATAATAAGGCCCCAGAGGCATGACTCAAGTTGTAGATTGCATGTCTAGCAAGTGTAAGGTTATGAGTTCAAATCCCAGTACCACAGGAGGTAGAATGATGTTGTATATTATACATACAAATAATAGCTCAGAAAAATGGAAGAGTTGGGCTTGATCTAGTCATAGAAAACTTCACAGAACAGATAGATGGAGAACTTTGCCTTAAAGGAAAAGTAGGAATTAGGGCATTGACAAGGATGTGCCAATTATAAGACTGATCCAATATGTGGACAAGTACTCGATGAGTTAAAGTAAGGTAATATGGATGAGATGAGAACAATGGATGAGATGCTAGATTTACAAAAGCACCAGCTGCAGACAAAAGGACTTATCCTTAATTTCTCTCCATACATACACTTGGAAATCTTAGCCCTTTATCAGGAATGAATTTTCTGTTCTATGTTCCTTATTTTAAGTATGAATTAAAAACCTATGGGAGAAAATGATTTATTACACACAATTCATTTTAGTCATTTATGCTTTTAAGTTAAAGAATGCTGGTATGTTAGGATATTTTCTTTTAAATACTAGACTATTGTTTTCATTACTATTTTTTCTAGTCAAAATACTGAGTCCATTGCCTCAAATGAGCTATCACATACTGTAACTTATTTAATTCAAATATAGTCGCATGAATTCTTCATGGTAGAGTAGCACACATGAAAAGTCAAAAGGCCCATGTCCAAAGTTATTCAGGGTACTTCTTGATGAGGTGGAGACATTTGTTTGGTTATCTACTTAATTCTGGACACAAGGGGCTTTTCAAATCCAACTCCCAGAATGAAGCAGCTTGGTTGGGGGGGGGTCCACAAAACCTTGCAAATCACCAAAGTTGGGTATTTTCATGGGCGTTGACATTCTATTATCATCAGAATTTATTTCTAGGTGGAAAGTTTATGAGCATCCAAATAACAAAATTTTTAAGATTTGTTTTTCTGCTGTTTATCTGACAATGTTGAAGACATAGTTGAGCTCCATTTTCCACAGTACCTAGGGTCTATTTCACACCACGAGCTTTTAGATGACCTCCTGATGCTGATCACCAAAAGGGCTGGAAGGAACCCTTCTTTGACTTTGATGACTCAAGATAACAAATGAGTTTTACTCTCCTATATTCCTTGCTCTCAAAGATACAAGGGTCCTTATGCCACAAATTAGATATAGGTTCCAATCCCCATATCATTTCAAATTCTCTACTTCATACCAAAGATCAGAGGTATGCCCAAGATTTCACATATCGTCATAAGAGCTAAGTAGACCATTTTACTTTGCTATGTAATTTCCAGGATATTAACATTGCATTGTCCAGTGCTGTAGTAGTTTTCAAGAATCACTGGTGGATTTTTCTGTCAGTCTCCTTCCCTCCTTCTCTCCTTTTCTCTTTCCCTCCCTCTGTTCCTCTTTTCCTTTGTCTTCACTTCTAGACATTCCCTGAAAAACATTAGAGAAATGTATAGTTATTGAGAGGCACTGCAGCATCATTCAGGGAAAAGACTGTATATGTTATACTATTAAATAGGTCATGCCTTTAGCAATGTACCTGATGGTGCCTCATTGAGCGTCAAATCTCTTCAGTGGATAAAATGATCTTCAAGCATCCCTTAAGAATCTCGGATAAGTAACAAATGAAATTGGCTATCTCTGCTTGAGATGTTGATACCTTCTTATATGGCTACAGCTCTGAATCTTTCTTAGGTGACTCAGTTGCCTCATATTTACCTCTAAGGCACTGCTCCGTAAACCCTTCCTGACATCTGATGTCCTTCTGTTCTCACACCCACATGGAATCAGACTGCCCTGCTGAATTCCCTTCCCCTTCCTAGAATCATTCAATCTACTGTAATTGTGCTCATTTTGTACTGCGTTTCATTTCCTCTGCAAGTTTCTGCAGCTTTGATTTTTATTCAATCATTCGTTCTACCCTTCATAAATTTACTATGGTATTTTTAAAAAGAAAATTGGCCCTGTTAATGGAGATTAAATTAGGGTTATACAAGATACATTTAGTGAATGTTTCCCAAAGACAAGCAAGATGATTTTTTTCTCTCTATATAGTTCTTATTGTGATTTTTAAAAACCATGTCTTTTATTTTGGCATGAAATTGTGTTATAGACATTATATTAATGGAAAAAAAGCTTTAGCTCAGTACTTGGTTATTCAGTTGTATTATCTACCACATATTAGTCAGATTACTGCTGGGATAATGCTGCATGAAAACAGCATTTCAATTATCAGCAATTTATAACAGAAAGCAATTTTTATTATACTTGGATCTCTAGATTGACTGAGAGGACACAAAGTAGGTGAATGCTATTTAAACACAGACACTGATGGATACAAGTAAGGAACCCGGAGAGGATGATAAAACCCTAAAGACTGGAGATGGCAGGGACAGGTTTCATATAATCAAAGAACAATGCGGAAACCCAGAACATTTAAAATCCCACAATTCCCACTTACCCATGAAGGATGTATTATAGGACCTCCTCCCACCTATTGAGGCCTAAATCATGGGCAGTATTGCATCCTGTATCTATTCTGTGATTATACAGTGGGTTATTTTTTCCTACATAATTATGTATACAGCTTAGGAATGCTGAACAAAGGAACAACCATGTCCTGCATTAGATGGAGTAGAATTAGATGGAGTCTGAATTCTTATTTCTAGAATTTTCCATTAATATTTTCAGACCAAGGACCACCACAGGTGACTGAAACCTCTGAGCAAAACTACAAATATGATGGCTCTAGTAGAAAGAACTGGCAAGATTTTGTATTAGAGGATGGCATTGAGATTGTGTGGAAGATGGCCTAAGCTGAACCCTATGGGAATGAGTGACCATCTGGATGATCATCATAAAAGTTGAGCTGGACAGCCTGTGAAAGAAAGCTTTGGTCATAAGGCTGTGGGATTAATATTAGAAAGTCATTACAGGAAAGCAAAAATGACGGTCTATTGAATGTAGGGTGTATGGGAGTAAAAGGGAACATGATGCCGGTGTTTCAATGTCATCTGGGAAGAGAGTAACGCAATTCAGAAGAAAGATCATATATGTAAAGAAAACATGTAAGCAAAAGTAAATGCCTCCTGCCATCCCGCACTGACACTTCAAGGATAAAATGGGATAAATATGCACACCAATTTCTTTAGCAATGAATTAATTCAGAGTGCAAGAGAGGTAAGTGCTGGTGGTATTTGCCATTGATGATGTTGACAGTGGAGCAGATGGCACTTTTCATAGACTTAGATTATTTGAGATTCACAACAATCCCATGAAATAGGACTTCTGTATGACTATTCCTATTTTATGATGAGGAACCTGAAATTAAGTTTCTGGATTTCAAAGGCACACAGGTGACACATAGTGGAGTAGATATTTGGTTCTTGGTATATGTATGCCACATTTTTACAAAGCATTTGTTACTGCATGGTTGGGCTGATAGTCAGATATGGTAGACTGGCCTATGCCTGAAGGAATGATTCTAAACTTCTTCATAGAAAATTCTCTTGGAAAAATCTGAACCACGTAATTCCGTAATTCAGTGCTTTAAATTTAAATAATTGTTCTTTGTTTCATTGACTGATGACTGAGGGATTATAATAACCATTTCTTTGCTAATAAAAGTTAATCTTTATATGAGTAGCATTTTTCACCTTCCATGTGCATCTTCCTATTTTTTTCATATATTTTTATTGTAATTAATAGAAGGGTTACATGATATTTTCCAGATAGGAGGTGCATTAATTCACATGAATTGAAACCCTTCCACCTGTTTTGGTCCCCATTTCCCTCCCCCCACCCCCATCCCTCATCTTGTTTTCCCCCCTTCCCTATCCAATTTCAAATAAGCAAATACAAATATATCTGATAAATCAGGTAACAAAGTGAGATACTGTAACAATATGAGATAACCAAGGGACAGCAAAAGAGATGAGAGATAACATAGTACCTTAAGGACAACAATCATTCATTATATGGCTTATGTTTCTATATCCCAGAGATCCTTGCATTTGGCGTCATACTATATGGCCTTTTGTATCAAGGTTTTGCTCTATTGCAAATTTCTGCTAGCAGAGCCCAAGGTTTCTACTGATTGTGACAAATGAGGGAAAACATTGAGCCTAAGTTCCTTTGAGTCTGGCTCACTTCACTTAATATGATTTTTTTCTAAGTCTTTCCATTTCCTAACAAATGGGGGAATGTCGTTCTTTCTAACAGCAGCATAGAATTCCATTGTGTACAAACACCACATCTTGTTGATCCATTCATCAGCTGAGGGACATCTAGGTTGGTTCCATATCTTTGCTATGGTGAATAATGCTGCAATGAACATTGTTGTGCTGGTGGATTTAGTATGTCCTTGTTTCTGGATGATTGGGTAAATGCCTAGTGGAATTGCTGGGTCATAGGGGAGCTCTATGTTTAGTCTTTTGAGGAACTGCCATACTGCTTTCCATAGTGGTTGAACGAGTTTGCACTCCTACCAACAGTGTAGTAGTGATCTCTCCTGGCCGCATCCCCTCAAGCATCTGTTGTTATTCGTTTTCCTGATCCTGGCCATTCTAACTGGAGTGAGGTGGAATCTTAGAGTTGTTTTGATTTGCATTTCTTTTATGACCAGAGATGTTGAGCATTTCTTCATATGTCTATAGGCCATTTCTGTTTCTTCTTCAGAAAAGACTCTCTTTAAGTCTTTGGCCCATCTTTTAATGGGATGGTTGTTACTTTGGAGATTAGTTTTGGAGTGACTCAATTTTTTGAGCTGTTGATACATTTTAGATATGAGGCCTTTGTCTGGTGAAGGTCTTCTCCCACTCTGTAGGCTTCCTAATTAATTTACTAGCTATGTCCTTTGCCATACAAAAGCTCTGCAGTTTAATGCAGTCTCACTTATCAAGCCTTTCTCTGATTTGTTGTGATTCTTGGTTCTTATTGAGAAAGTTTCAACCTGTGCCAAGGAGGCCTAGTGTATCAACAAAACAAGGAGTTGGTTCTTTGAAAGAATTAACAAAATTGACAAACCCTTAGCAAATCTTACCAAAAAAAGAAGGGAGCATATTGAAATAAACAAAATCACAGACGAAAATGGTAATATCACGACAGAAATTACCAAGATCCAGAGTATCATGAGGGAATACTTCTCAAACCTTTATGCCAACAAATTTGAGAATCTAGAAGAAATGGATGAATTCCTAGCCAATATTAACATACCAACAATGAACCAAGAAGAACTACCCCAACTAAACAGGCCTATTTCAAGCACTGAAATAGAAAAGGCAATAGGAGACCTCCCATCTAAGAAAAGACCAGGGCCAGATGGATTTACAGTTGAATTCTATAAGGTCTTCAAAGCAGTGTTCACACCAATACTCCTCAAGCTCTATAATGAAATTTAAAATAAAGGTTCTTTACCAAACTCATTCTATGAAGCCAGTATAACTCTCATCCTCCAACCAGACAGAGATTCATCAAAGAAAGAGAACTATAGACCTATTTCTTTGATGAACATCGATGCAAAACTTCTCAACAAAATACTGGCCAACTGTCAACAACAACTCATCAAAAAAATTATACACTATGATCAAACAGGATTTATCACAGGGAGGCAAAGTTGGTTCAACATTCACAAATCAATTAATATAATTCAACACATCAACAGGAGCGAGGACAAAAACCACTTGATTGTCTCAAGAGATGCAGAAAAGGCATTTGACAAGATCCAACACCCCTTTATGTTAAAAGCTCTGGAGAAACTAGGAATCCATGGGACATTCCTCAATATAATAAAGGCTGTGTATGACAAACCCACACCTAGTATTATACTTAATTGGAAAAACCTAAAGCCATTCCCTCCAAAATCAGGAATGAGAAAAGGATGCCCACTCTCTCCATTCCTCTGTAACATAGTATTAGAATTCCTAGCCAGTGCAATAAAGCAAGAAGCAAGCATAAAGGGGATCCAAATAGGGAAAGAGGAAGTAAAACTTTCCCTCTTTGCAGATGACATGATTCTGTATTTAAAGAATCCTATAGACTCTACTCCCAAGCTCCATGAGCTGATTCAAAACTTTGGAAGGGTAGCAGGCTATAAAATTAACCCTCAAAAATCAACTGCCTTCCTCTACACCAACAGTGAAAGGAATGAGGCCACAATCAAGAAAGCAACTCTTTTTGCAACAGCCTCAAAGAAAATAAAGTACCCAGGAATTACCTTAACTAAGAATGTAAAGGACCTTTTTAATGAAAACTTAAAAATCCTGAAAAAGGAAATTAAAGCAGAACTGAGGAAATGGAAAAACCTCCCATGCTCCTGGTTTGGAAGAATCAATATGGCGAAAATGACAATCTTGCCAAGGGCTATCTATAAATTCAACGCAATACCCATCAATATCCCAATGTCATTCTTTAAAGAAATAGAAGAGGCAATCCAAAATTTCATATGGAATAATGAAAGACCCCATATAGCAAAAACACTTATTAGCAGAACGAACAGCACAGGAGGAATTTCAATACCAAACTTTAGTCTCTATTACAATGGTATAATAATCAAAACAGCTTGGTACTGGCACAAAAACAGGCCTGAAGACCAATGGAATAAAACTGGAAGACCCAGATATTAAACCAAAACCTACGGCCACCTAATCTTTGACAAGAGTGCCAAAAAATAGAATTGAAGAAAGATAGCCTCCTCAACAAGTGGTGCTGGCAGAACTGGTTAAGCACCTGCAGAAAACTAAAGTTGGATCCTTCTTTGTTATCCTGCACTAGAAATAACTCCAAATGGATCAAAGACCTTGAGGTAAAAGCCAACACATCTTGCTATTTTTTCTTCATAAAAATCCTATGAGGAATGCAGGGCAGATATGACCATCACATTTGTTCCACACATCAGCGAACTTTCTTTCTTAAAGGGCCAGATAAAAATATAAATGCTGTGAGGCAGAGTGTGTATATCTGTAGCATGGGTCAGTTTTGCCATTATAAAATGTTAATAGAATATGTGTAAATGATTGAGGTGGCTGTGTTTTTAAAAATTATATTTATAAAGGGTTGAATGCCTATGTTTTTATTAAAGAATTTATTAACATTGATTTTCACATCATATATCAAATAACCTGTTTAACAAACAAGTATTCAAGAAGGGAATCTCTATATACAATCACTGGCACTTAGAATGTAATCTTAGAGTCATGAGTCATAAGTTTTCATGTCTATGTATTTGTTTTTATATTTCACGTACCATGTCCATAGCATTGGGTATGCAAATATTGAGTCCTCATTCTTGTACTGTTTGGATCTAATACCCACATATTAAGGATACCATGCACCTTTTGTTCCTTTGGTCTTGACATGTGTCACTCAACATGATTTGCTCTAGGTTCATCCACATCCCTGCAAATGCCATTATTTTATCTTGTCTGTTGGCTATGTAGAATATACAAATTCAATGAAATTCCCATTAAAATCCCAAAGACATTCTTTACTGAAATTGAAAATACAATCCAAAGGTTCATATACATCAAGAAAAGATCTAGAATAGCCAAAACAATTCTAGGCAAAAAGAGCAATGCTGGTGATATTACAATACTAGACTTCAAACTCTATTATAGAGCCACAATAACAAAAAGAGCATTGTATTGGCACACACACACACACACACACACACACACACACAAACAAAACAACAAAGATCAATGGAACAGAATAGAAGATCCAGAAATAGAACCTAAAAAAAGTTGAAAAAAGTTTGCATTCATGTCATATAATAATCTTTTCAATTTCTTATAACTTGTAGAAGTAGGAGTAGAATCTAGGCCTCTTATCTGGTTTATTTATTCAATAAATATATATTTATTTACATTTATTTTATTTATTCATATTGCATGTCTACTACATATTAAGCACAGTTTTAACTATTGTAGACATACAGAAAGACTGTGTAGAGCAGTTATCAGGGAGACAGATAATGCAATAAGGAAAGAAGTTAACTTTAAAACATGAAAATAAACAAACAAACAAATAGTAGCCGAAAATGACTTTAGCTACAGAAATCGAGAAGGACCAGCCTGCAACAGAAAGACATTGTACTAAAATATGAAGATGAGAATAGATCAATTATACAAATATTTGGGAAGATTATTCCAGGTAAATGGAATGACCAGTGAAAAATTTAGTTGCATTTAGAGCAAGGAAATAGGGGCCAAATAAAGGAAAGAATTACAGGCCATGGCTGTTATTTGATCTGTTTTAAAATTTACTTTGAATCATTTAAAAATAATAGTACAATTAGATTTCATTTCATGTCAATTTATGAGTACAAAGCACCTTGATTAGTGTCATTTCCCTTCTGAGATAGATGATCTTGATGGTTAATTTAAGTTGGATTGAGAGATGTCTGGGCGATTGGGATAACTGAACCCCTTTATGGTGCCTCTGAAAGGATGTTTCCAGTGAGGTAAATTGTTCTCAGATGTAAATAATTCATTGATAGCTTTAGAAATTGTAGTAGACAATTGAAAGGTGATTGAACTATGGGAGGTGGGGTTTAGCTACAATAAATGTGTTAATGAGGTCATGCATTTGAAGAATACATTTTAGTTCTTACCATTTCCTGTTATTTTTATGTGGCACCTGGATGCCATGAGACGACAAGTTCTGCTTGAATATACACTTCTGCCATGATATTCTGTGTCATCTTAGGCCAAGAAACAATATATACAGCAGATCAAAGATGGGAACCTGTGAAACATGGACCAATGAACATCTTCCCTCTGGTTAAATGACTTCTCTCGAGCGTTTGTTACAGAATCAAAAAGTTTAATACAAAAAAATTGCAAAGGATTTTATTCTAAGTTAAGTGGGAAATCAGTGCTTTCCTAACCATAATATTCTGGCCATAAATCTCTTTATAGCTGTCCTGCTGCATAATCATGTGGGAGATGCTAAGAATATATTGGTTGACTGGTGGCTCCTGTCACTTGAATTCTTTCAAGACATGCACGATCCATCAATATATTGGGACCCTCGTGAGGAAATACATTTTTGTTGGAGGTTTCCAAAAAGGCTGTTTGTGTGTGTGCGTGTGTGTGTGTGTGTGTGTGTGTGTGTGTGTGTGTGTGTTTGTGTAAGCCCTTTATTCTCCCTGAAGTGATTTTGGGCACCATCTAGACCATCTGTTTTGACTCGGTCATAGACTCTACCACTATCTGCCCAAACACTGCAAAAGCCAGGAGTGAGATGTCTCTGGTATCAAATTTATTTTGTCAGGATGAATGATCATGGTGGACTATGTCTTGTGGTGACCAGCTATTGAAAATCTTGTCTGTTTTCTCACCTTTAAACTAAAAGAGTTGTTGAAATAGTGAAATAAATCCGAATATGTTATTATAGCAAAAGCCTTGCTATAGAGTGCCCAGTAAAAGTCCATTTTCATTCCTTCATAGATGCTCTAGTATTTAGCGACCACTATCCAGGTCTCAGTGAATGCATTAATTCAATTATTATCTACATTATATTAGGACACAAAATATTAAACATGACAATGAGAATTAAAGTAATTGTAAATGTACTGAAGATGTCTGGTCATCACTGAAATGGTTGAGTTTTCAGAAAGAATTGCTGTGGAAGACCCACTTAGATCATACTTTAATGGAGAACATGTTGCTCCAGTCAAAAAGACTGCTGTTGGAAGTTAGCTTAAGTATCAGGCCTCACCAAGGCCACCAGTCCCTTCTTAGGTGGCTCACTTGTATTTACGAATTATTAGGAAATTCAGAGACCCAACTTTTTTGGTCCAGCGTGGGACAACTTATTTGACATCTCTTCAGCTTCTCAATAGACAAAACTGTGGCTATTAGTGAGCTCATATCACAACTCAACATCCCCTTTTACTCAATCCTGCTGCTAGATTTTTCATTCCATAGGTGTTGATCCTAAAATCATGCTTAAAAAAACAAGTGTTTGTTAGATTTCATCCTTGAGTCTATTTTCTAGAAAATCATCTGTAAAAATTTTTCATAGGTGTTTTGCTGCTTGTAACCTTTATTAGTGAATTTCATGTTATGTAAAATACTTCCCTACAATTGCTAGCATTTTTTACCTATATCTGTCTGAAATGGTATATATCTCATGCATTCTTTATTTCTCACTTATTTGCCTATCCTGGGACTTGAACTCAGGGCCTGGGCACAACCCCTGTGCTCCATTTTGCTCAAGGCTAGTTCTCTATCACTTGAGCCATAAGCCACTTCTGGCTGATTTAAAAATATGATTAATTATAGATAAGAGTCTCACAGACTTTCCTCCTGGGCTTTAAACCATGATCCTCAGATCCTAACCTCTTGAGTAGCTAGGATTACAATCATTAGCCACCAGTGGCGAGCAATTTATGCATTCTTTACAGAAGACTTTTATAAAAAAAAAAAGAAGCTTAAAATGACACAGAAATATTCACCTGAGTACTTGGAATGTATAATTTTTCCTAACAAAGAATTTTTTTGCATTCCTGGGGCTTTTACTCAGGGCATGAGTATTGTCCTTGGGCTTTCTCAAAGCTAGTGCTCTGCCACTTGAGCCGCAGCATAACTTTTGGCTTTTTCTATACATATGGTACTAAGGAATTGCACTCGGGTCTTTCTGCATGCTAGGCAAGCACTCTAACACTATGCCAAACTCACGTCCCATAATAAATAATTTTTAAGGGATCTTCTGATTGCTGAATGCTCATTAAATGAACATGATTGGCATGGAGTATTTTTTAGCAAGGGTTTATTTTTTGACATGAATATTTTTAAAGTAAGAAAACAATTTCAGAATTATCTATGAGGTTATATAGCATTTCAGCATGCAAAGGAAGTGAATTGAATACTGACATTTCAAGAATTAACTCGGGGTCAAAAAGACTGAAAAATTGAAAGATGTATAAAGAAGAGATTCATCAAAGAAAGGGAACAATAGATCCATTTATTTGATGAATATTGATGCAAAACTTCTCAACAAAATACTGGACAAGCATCTTCAGCAACTCATCAAAAAATGTATATACTATGATCAAACAGGATTCATCGCAGGGATGCAAAGCTGGTTTAACATACGCAAGTCAATTAATGTAATTCAACACAGAAACATGAGCATGGACAAGAACCACATGATTGTCTCAGTAGATGCAGAAAAGGTATTTGACAAGATCCAACACTTTTTAGGCTAAAATCTCTGGAGAAACTAGGAATCCATTGAACATTCCTCAGTATAATAAAGGCTGTGTATCACAAACCCACAGCTAGCATTACACTTAATGGCAAAAATCTAAAATCAAGAAGGAAACAAGGATGCCCATTCTCTCCACTCCTCTTTAACATAGTATTAGAATCCTAGCCAGAGCAATGAGGCAAGAAGCAAGCATAAAAGAGATCCAAATAGGGAAAGATGAATTGAAAACTTCCCTCTTTGCAAATGACGTGAGTCTGTATTTAAAGAATCCTATAGATTCCACTCCCAAGCTGCATGAGCTGATTCAAAACTTTGAAAATGTAGCAGGGTATAAAATTAACCCTCAAAAACTTAAGAGGAGGAAGATGGCACTGAGACAATAGGGATGCTGTCTAGCTCTCTCCCACAAAAAGAGAGAACCAGGGAATGCCACAAGTCAACTCCCTTAAGAAACCCACAACAAAAAACTCAAGAAGCAACGGAGAAGGGCTCAAACTGGAAAAGAAATCCAGATAAAGCTTGCATCCAACTTTCTCAAAGAATTCAAAACGCGAGGACCCCTCCCCCACCCCTCACCGCTGCCTCCAAGCCAGGAAAGCCAGGGCAGAGGGCGCCGGGCCCTGCCTGGACCCCCACAGCAACCAGCATAGACCGGGCCAGCAAGCGGCAGAAGCCAGAGGCAGGAACCAGTGTAGACCAGACCAGCAAACAGCAGAACCCAGACGCGGAGCACAGGCTGCGACTGATATCCGAGGGGAGTGAATGATTCTCCAACACAGCCAAAGGCAGAGGAGTGAGTAGCCCAGTGGGTAGGCCAGCGGTCCCCAAACCCATCCGGAAAGCAGAGCTGGTGGCAAGCTATAGAACTTAACTCAGACCCCTCCGCCCCGCCTGAGAAAGACTGGCAAGCGCAGGGGGGCAAGGAATTGAGAATCCTGCCCCTTCCCTCAACAGCCACCAGGCCATTGACTGGAGACTGACAGGCAGGTGGGCACTAAGACCCAGCACCCCACCAAGGGAGGCAGAGGTGTCCCAGCCTCCACTCTCCCAACAGCCTCCTCCCCCACGCCTCTGACTGGAGATTGACAGGCAGGAAGGCACTAAAACACAGCACCTCACCAAAGGGGGTGGAGGTGTCCCTGCTATCACCCGCCCAATAGGTTCCTCTCCCAGGCCATAGATCTGAGACTGACAGAATGGCGGGCGCTAAGACCCAGCATCCCACCAAAAGGGGCAGAGGTGTCCCAGCTCACCCACCCAACAGGTTCCTCTCCCAGGCCACTGGATCTGGAGAGTGGGGGGCTCTGAGACCCTGCATTCCAACAGCGAGTGGGGTGTGCAGGAGTCTAGGAGCCAGCATCTGTCCCACTCAAATCTTGAGCTGGGCAAACTCCTGGTGAGAATCCCAAGCAAGACAGCACCAAGGGGCCCCCCAAAGTCACAGACTCTCTGACAAAGCAGCAGAAACACAGCAGGGAACTGAAGGGCAGACCAGTAGCAGAGCTCACATTCTGAGAATCAGAAAGGCACGGCTCTGCCCTTGGAGGCAATATAAAATTTCATATGGAATAATAAAAAAAAACCGTATAGCAAAACCACTTCTTAGCAGAAAGAACAGCACAGGAGGAATTTCAATACCAAACTTTAGATTCTGTTACAGAGCTATAGTGACCAAAACAGCTTGGTACTGGCACAAGAACAAGGCTGAAGACCAATGGAACTGAACTGAGGACCCAGATTTAACCCACCTATGGTCACCTAATCTTTGATAAGGGAGCCAAAAAAATAGAATGGAAGAAAGACAGCCTCTTCAACAAGTGGTGCTAGCAGAACTGGTTAAGCACAAGCAGAAAACTAAAATTGGATCCTGTCAACCTGAACCAGGATTAACTCCAAATGAATCAAAGCCCTGGATGTGAAAGCAGATACACTGAAAACTTACCAGAAGGAAGAGGAGATATACTAGGTCACCTTGGCACAGGTTGAAACTTTCTTAATAAGGACCTAGAAACACAATAAATCAGAGAAAGTCTGGATAAGTGGGACTGCATTAAACTGCAGAACTTCTGTATAGCAAAGGACATAGCTAGCAAGCCTACAGAGTGGGAGAAGATCTTCACTAACCATATAACAGACAAAGGCCTCATATCTAAGATATATCAACAGCTAAAAGAATTGAATCACTCCAAAACGAATCGACAAAGAAGCAACCATCCCATTAAAAGATGGGCGGAAATCTTAAAGAGAGCCTTCTATGAAGAAGAAAAAAAGAATGGCCTGTAGACACATGAAGAAATGCTCGACATCTCTGGCCATAAAAGAAATGCAAAACAAAACAACTCTAAGATTCCATCTCACTCCTGTGAGAATTGCCATTATCAAGAAATCTAATATCAAGTGATGCTGGTGGGGATGTGTCCAGGAGGGATTACTACTATACTGTTGGTGGGAATGCAACATGTTTAACCACTATGGAAAGCAGTATGGCAGTTCCTCAAGAAGGCTAAATATAGAGTTCCCCTATGACCCAGCAATTCCACTACTTGGCATTTATCCAATCATCCAGAACAAACACATGCAAAATGATGTTCATTGCAGCACTATTTACCAGAGCACAGATATGGAACTAACCCAGATGTCCCTCAGTTGATGAGTGGATCAACAAGATGTGGTATTTATACACAATGGAATTCTACGCTGCTGTCAGAAAGAGCAACATCTCCCCATTTGTAAGGAAATGAGAAGATTTAGAAAAAATCGTATTAAGTGAAGTAAGCCTGACTCAAATGAACATAGGCTCAATGTTTTCCCTCATTTGTCATAATCTGTAGAAACCTTGGGCTATCCTAGCAGACACTTACAATAGAACAAAACCTAGATACATAAGGCCATATAGAGTAATGCTAAATGAAAGGATTTCTAGGATATAGAAACATAAGCCATATAATGAATGATTGTTTTCCTTAAGGTACTATGTTATCACTCATCTCTTTTGCTGTCCCTTGGTTATCTCATATTGTTACAGTATTTCACCTTGTTATTTGATATATTATATATGTTTATAACCCTTCTATTAATTACAAAAAATATATGAAAAAAGAAATACTATATTTCTTTGGCTTCTAGAGAGCCTTGGAATTGCACATGTTTTTAAATGCATGTACATATTAGCAAGTGTCCTTAGCAAACAGTTTCCTTGGGCAAAGCAGTCTTAGAGAGTTTAAATGAGTACTGTTGTAATGATACAATGAAAAGAATGGATGGGTGGTATGTGGTAAGTGCTCAATAAATGTTAGTTGCTGCTATTGTTGTTATTTAAAGTAGCATCTGGCTACCATTCTCCAGGGAAGTTTTTCTCAATAGCTAACAAAACCACTAATGAAGGAAAATAAGACTAGTAGATAATACAATACCACAATCCTGAAGACACAATAACTAATTCCAAGACAATAGGATTGGGTTTGTACACAAACACAATTTCTTAAAAGACAGAAAATTATTTTGTGCCTTAGTCACTAGAGATTTGGGATCTGATTAATAGAGAAACTTAGTTTACTTCTGTTTTTTTCTCTTGACTATGGGAAGAAATGTACATCCCCAAACCACAGAGTAATAGGGTATTTTTTGCATAGGGCCATTGTGGAATGATCTCAAAGTCATAGAGCGTTCTAGATATTGTAGTCTTTATACCACTAACAAGGCACAGTGTACAAGGTCATGGATTACGTAAGATAAATTGAAAAAAATAATAGCAGAGTCTGTGATAAATACCACAGAATCACTGAACAGAAACAATATCTGGAAGACTCAAAAGAATCAAACTTTGTAATTATTGACTCTGGAGTGCAAGCTCAAGAAACTATTTGACATTTGCAAAAGTCTTCAAGAAATAGCTGCAGATTATTAGAATAATAATATATTACTTTAAAAGCTGCTTATAAAATGAAATAAAAATGTCAAAAACTATCTCAAAGGAAGGAGATATAAAATATATGAGTTTTAAAATGATGATGGATTTAGAATTATTATCTGACTTAAAAACTGCTAAGATTGATGGGTCTTACTTATGAGGGTCAAGAATGTTAAGATCACATTAGATCTGTCTCAAAATAGGAAATTGAGAATATCATTTCAAAACTATTTCATACAATTCCATTGTATACAAAGTAACTTATAAGTAAATGTTACTGGAGTTTAGCTTAAAATAGAACTTTAAAAGTAACATCATAAAAGTAAGGATATAGAATAATGTGGTAGAGTAACTCAACACAGCCTAATAAGCATGCAGGGAAGTGCTGGGGTTCAATTCAGGTTGGAGAGGAAAGAGAAGAGAAGAGAAGGGAGCTCTATGGCCCTCCAATGCGTCAAGGTTCCTTTTTCCTCGCTCTGATCCATCTTACACATTGTGGAGGATGATGTTAAAATCCCAATATAGTTTTTTCTTGGAATATTATGGGAAATTCCTTCTGAAGAATGTGCTAATAAATAATGTGAAATATAAAGATGTAAGCAGTTGGAATGACTTCCCTTACCAGATATCAAACAAATTATAAAATGAAGGTGCAGTTTTGATCAGAGGCCTATAACAATTAATATCACAGGCTAGATTCATTTTAAACAGGAAATAAAAGACCTTAGTGCTTGATGAAGGAACAATCACAGATTGATGGAGAGATAAGGGAACCGCTTCAATCACTTCAACAAGAATTTTGAGAAAATGACTTTGGAAAAATATTAGATTTTATTCCCATATAGTACAGCACAGTAAATTTCAGATACCTTTAGGGTTAGAAATATAACCATAAAATGATACATGATAAAGTTGGTAGTTTTAGGACTGTTTGAGTTGAGGAAATTTTCTCAGCCTTAAAAGCATTGGAAGAGACACAAAAGGAAATGATGAATCATTTTATATGAAATAAATACACTTGCAAATATTTCCTAAGTGTTGGAACCACATCCAAGTAGAATCAAATGAAACCTGTTGAATAAATTCTGCAGGAGTAGGACAGAAAATATGCTACTTTCTTTAATATACATTTACTATCAATCAGCAACCAAAGCTCTAATATCTCTTCAGAAAAATGGGGCAACATATGAGCAGAAATGAAAGCTATACTTAGATCAAAGTCTTATCTTAGTTCATAATAATGTGAGCCTCCAAAACAGAAAAGCAATTTTTAATTTTAAAATGGAAAGAAGTTTTTAAATAAACAAAGATAATGACAACACAGTAAGATTGTTTTTTATCCATGGTAGATTGATCTGAGCAAACTGGCCTAATCTTTCAAATAAACAACTGAACATATTGTAAAAGGAACCTTAAAAATCTGAATCCTCTTCCACTTAGCTGTTACATTGATATGAATCCATCCCAGGAGATGATCTGGTTGAGATCCATAGCCTAACGTGTGTATAGGAATATAACTCATTTGTTTGTAATCATTAGAAATTGAACACTCAAGGAGATAAATCAGTCTCTGCATTGGATAGCTTTAGTATCTGTGGAATATGTCAAATATCCCACGTGCTGGAAACTTTTAACTGACACAATGGAAGTCCTTGTGCAAAAAAAACCCCAAAAATCTAACTATGAAATTATTTATAGTACTACTTTTTTTAAAGTGCTCTGATTACTTCAATGCTAAGCCTGTTACATAGTGCTTTTTTCCATAGGGACAATTTTCTCAAGGCAGAAGAGTTTTATCCCCAAAAGGAAACAGGATTCCATCTGCATGCCAGTCAATGTTGCCATTTCCATCTTTGTCACCATCATTTCTCAATACAGCCTTTGTCACCTTTGTCAAAGATTTTCTGTTCCATTATGGTCCATTCAAATATTCCATTTCTAGTTTCTTAATTATGTTTCTCAATAGCATGAATTTCTTCTTATATTGTTGATGTTTAAAAACAACTTAATTGAAGCATAATTGACACACAATAAATGGCATGGATGAAAGTGTACAACTTGATACAATTTGACATATGTATTTGCCTAGGAAACCCTCACTACAATCAAGATATTGAACATAGCATGATGGAATTTTATTATGAAAACATATGGTCTTGGAAGTTTGATGCCACAAAGCTCAGAATATTTATATTTGGCAAAATTTCTTTTCTCTTTTGAATGTTTTCAAAATATTCTACAATGTGCATGTGTTACTTTAATGAACAGAAAAATCATGTGGAGAATTTAGTGACAGCAACTGGGTGGCAGAGTGGTCAAGAGATGCTATCTTATGAAAACTAAAGGAACAAAATTCCCCTCCAGGAAGGTTCAAGACTTTTAAATCCCATATAGAGAGTAAATGAGTTTTATGAGAATTAATAAAAGAAGAGTAAGAGGAGATGTTAGACAAAACTTTATGTTGGAGGGCAGAGAGTAGACAGCACTGCATCAAGACTCACCTTTTTGTGCATGTAGCATAGAAGGCAAGGCCATGTTCTAGCAACAATTTTACCACATGGTGTTATGAGGGATATTTCTCCACACATGAGAAGTATGGAGTGTATGTGCTTACACTTCTAATAGTGAAGAAGTACTAGAGAGGAAAAATGTTTGAAATGGTCCCAGTTTCCCTGTACTGATAAATTTTACCAATAGACCAGAAATAGGAAAGGCAAAGGTAGATCAATGATGAGGTAGATTAAAAAATGAAGTAAGTAAGCAAAGGGACAGAGAAGGATACAAGTGTAATAAGTGATGCTCTATTACTGGAAATATAATTGCTTGTTGGAATAAAAAATAAGAAAGTATGTCATCGATGAAAGTGTAGGATATGGGTCTGTTTTTAAAAATTAAAGTTAACATAATCATTATTACTTTGGCTTGTTATTAATGCTTGATTTAAACCTTATCCTAAGTAGGTTTACTACATTTTTGATACACCTAGTTTTCTACCCAATATTATTTAGTTCACATTTTTAAGATTCTCAGGACTGGTATGATTTATTGTAAGCATTCTGCAAATACATTGGATGTATGATCAAACATTCCATATGCCCACAGTCATACAAAAGAATATACCATTGAATGATGGCATGGAATTAAGATAGAAAATGGAAAACAAGAACAATATTATCATGATATGTAATAGACATTGGGATGGAATATATATTTATCTCTATTCTAGTGTCTCTAATATAGAGCCTGTCCAGTCAACTCAAACCTGTTGTCATAAGTTCCACAAAGATCACATGACAGCTATAAAGTGATATTCCCTAGTGAAAATTCTCATCCATTAGACTTCTTCATGATTTGCATTCAGTAAAGAAATTCCATTTTATATCCTGGCTTTTGGAATGCTCTAAAGTTTCTGAGAGTCATTACCTCTCACAGAGCACATGAAATTACAGAACTTGTTTATAAGCATTAGGTAACTCTTTAGCTTTAACATACACACACATATACATATAACATATATGTTACATATATATAACATATATATGTATATGTGTGTATATCCATATGGGTATATATATACACATACATACATACATACATACATACATACATACATACATACATATACACTTACTCTTCTTTCATTAATTCTGGTAAAACATAATTGTCCATATCAATATATCTAGAGCCATAAAACATACTAGCTAAAAGAAAGTGTTGAGGATGAAGATTACATAGTCAAAATATATATGCATTCACTCTATGTACAATATTTAGAAAAGATGATTTTTCAGCAGTTTTATATGCTTCCGATACTGGCAATCCATATTGAAGAGTCACTTGGTCTTCACATTGTGAAAGGTGTCAACTGTTGCTGACTTACAGAATATTTCTGTTCCGATATTTCAGATATGGTTGATTTTTTCAGAAAGAGCCTCATGCAAAGGCTGATAACATGACTTTCATCTCCAGTTATTAGTAGTGGTGTCTCAATGAAAGCACTTGAAATGTTACAAGACTTGGTTTCCTAATTCAGAAGATGGCAACTGGAAAAAGTTAAGGCTGAGTCTTTCATAAATTTTCAGACACTGTGTGTCTTTTTCATGGGAAAGCACTTTGAAAAGAACTGAAGACAAAAAAATACATTTTTCTTCTTGAAAGAAGTAAACCCAAAGTTTTCAATAGAATCCTTGCTTCAAACATGCTGCTATTGGAATTCTAATATTTCTTTCAATATTTTGATGGAAGGCTTCTGATCAAGACACTGATCTCTCATTGGTTAGGATACACTATGAACTATTCAAGTTGTGTGTGTATGTGTATTTGTGGGTATGCATATTTTTATGTATGTGTGTGTGCATGCACGCGTGTGTGTGTGTGTGTGTGTGTGTGTGTGTGTGCATGATCAGGTATTCAGATATGAACTCAGGGTCTCACACTCTTGCTTGGTATTTTTTTTCAAGGCTGGTGTTCTACCATTTGGACCCCTTTCTTCACTTCTGCTTTTGGTTGGCCAATTGGGCATAAGAGTCTAGCAATTTTGTTTGCTTGAACTGGCTTTGAAACTTGATCCTTAGATCTCAGTCTCCTGAGTAGATAGGATTACAGACATGGGCCACCAGAGCCCAGAGAATTGTTCACTTTAATCACTTATAGATACCAAATGCCATGCACCCATCCTTATTGACTTGTATCATGGGCCAAATGGTACCCAAGATTCATTTGGAGATTTGATAGTCAGAACTCATTAGTCTCTCACTGTAGGGAATCTTTAGTTATTAAAAATAGTTTTTGTGTTTAGTTTTAATTCATTCTTGATAATTTAATTGTTATAGTGATTTGTTTATAATATTGAAATTACCTCTCAGCTTAGTCAGTAATAATTCATTTTTATATCACAAAAAGTCATTAAAGGTAAGGTAATATTCTTCCTTCTATTACTTTGCTGCTTTCCTAAAGATAATTGCTTTAGTATTTATAGTTTTTCTAGTCTGAAAAGAACATTTGCCCATTCAAAACTGTTTAGTTATAATAAAATATGATCTACAAAGATTATTTTTCTTTCTATAAAAAGAAGTATACTGAATGCTCAACATTTCCACTCAGGATCTTATATCTACTGAAAATTGCAAAGATTGTTATTGGGAAGATAGGAAGTTAACATAATGAAATGAGTATCATTACAGATTTGGGATGGAGTTACTGACATGTAGTTGGAATAGTTGGAATTTTGTAGAAGGATTTGTATATAAGTTTCATTTTGTGGATCAAAACGATGGGTTGCACTTCTACTCTTCCAATCTGGAATATATGTCTAAACATACCAATAAGAGAGTTTACAAATTTTTTGAGTTGTTGATATATTTTAGATTTGAGGTCTTTGTCTGTTGTATGGTTGGTGAAGACCTCCCACTCTGTAGGCTTCCTAATTAATTTACTAGCTATGTCCTTTGCCATACAAAACCTCCGCAGTTTAATGCAGTCCCACTTATCCAGCCTTTCTTTGATTTGTTGTGATTCTTGGTCCTTATTAAGAAAGTTTCGACCTGTGCCAAGGAGGCCTAGTGTGTCTCCTATTCCTTCTTGTAAAGTTTTCAGTGGGTCGGCTTTTACATCGAGGTCTTTGATCCATTTGGAGTTAATTCTAGTGCAGGGTGACAACAAAGGATCCAACTTTAGTTTTCTGCAGGTGCTTAACCAGTTCTCCCAGCACCACTTGTTGAAGAGGCTGTCTTTCTTCCATTCTATTTTATTGGCACCCTTGTCGAAGATTATGTGGCCATAGGTCTGCGGTTTAATATCTGGGTCCTCAGTTCTATTCCATTGGTTTCAGGCCTGTTTTTCTGCCAGTACCAAGCTGTTTTGCTAATTATAGCCCTGTAATAGCGTCTAAAGTTTGGAATTGAAATTCCTCCTGAGTTGTTCTTTCTGCTAAGGGTTTTTGCTATACGTGGTCTTTTAGTATTCCATATGAAATTTTGGATTGCCTCTTCTAGGCACTATTTACCATAGCAAAGATATGGAACCAACCTAGATGTCCCTTAGTTGATGAGTGAATCAACAAGATGTGGTATTTGTACACAATGGAATTCTATGCTGCTGTCAGAAAGAACAACATCCCCCCATTTGTTAGGAAATGGAAAGACTTAGAAAAAATCATATTAACTGAAGTAAGCCAGACTCAAAGGAACTTAGACTCAATAATTTCCCTCATTTGTCATAATCAGTAGAAACCTTGGGCTCTCCTAGCAGAGATTTGCAATAGAGCAAAACCTTGATACATAAGGCCATATAGTATGATGCTAAATGAAAGGACCTCTAGGATATAGAAACAAAAGCCATATAATGAATGATTGTTGTCCTTAATGTACTATGTTATCTCTCATCTCTTTTTCTGTCCCTTGGTTATCTCATATTGTTACAGTATCTCACTTTGTTATCTGATATATCGGATATATTTGTTTTTGGTTATTTGAAATTGGATAGGGAAGGGGGGAAAAAGGTGAAAGATGGGGGTGGGGGGAGGGAAATGGGGACAAAACAGGTGGAAGGGTATCAATGTATATGAGTTAATGCACCTTCTATCTGGCAAATATCATGTAACCCTTCTATTAATTACAATAAAAATATATGAAAAAAGAGAGTTTACAAATTACCCAAATAGTGAGGGAAAGAGATTCTGTCAGATTTTTATCCCTATCTCCTCACCTTTAACTATTATATGACAGCTCAACATCAGGTCCGGTAATATAATCTCTGCCTAAAGACTTTCTGTGGTTACTAGAGCTAACTTTGGCCATAGCAAGCCCAAAGTACCAGGACATTAATGTCATTTGGTAGTTGGCTCTTTAGTATGCTACTGTAGTGTATGTTTTATACTCTCTCCCAGAGTTCCAAGGGAAACTGAACTCACATTTCCCCAGTGGTAACTTTATTATAATGTTCTTTTTATTGACTTAACTTTCCCGGTCTTACTTTCTCATGACCTTACTGGTGGCTTCATATTCACCTTCAAAATATCTACTTTCCTTATATCATTGACTCAGAGCTGCTTTGGGAAAAATTCAAGCAAAGACAGTTGAAAATCTAGATTATGTCAATACAATTGGTTTCAGGGAGGGAGGGAGATTGATGATTGAAGTTAATAAAATGATCATGGAGGAATGTAAGTATATGGACTCAAATTATACAACTTTTCCACAAGGACTATGATGGCACCAGGGAGAAGGGTTTATGTATTTAAATAGATGGGCAATTGAGCAAGTTGTGTTCATAAAGTTTAAATCGAGAAAGAGAGAGAGAGAGAGAGAGAGAGAGAGAGAGAGAGAGAGAGAGAGAGAGAGAGAGAGAGACAGACAGACAGACAGACAGACAGAGACAGAGAGACAGAGATAGAGACAGAGTGAGACAGAGACAGAGGACAGAGATAGAGACAGAGTGAGACAGAGACAGACAGGCAGAGAAAGATACAGGGAGAGAATGAGTATTTGAGGAGCAGTGAAAGACCTTGAAGTTGGGATTAGCACATGAAGATACCTGAAGAGAGGGAAGAATGGCTCATAGGCAAAGGGAAATAATTGAGCTTCATTAGTGCATGGCATATCTGTACCAGTCCAGTGCCAGTATACCTTTTCCTGAGATGTTGGCATTCCTGTCTCCCATTAATTCCTTCATGGCCATCTTCTTCCCACTTTTCCTTATCAACACTCAATAGAAGGCAGAGTTAGGGCTTGCTTGATATAGATTTCCATGTTCCTCTCCTCTAAAGTGGCATTTAAAAGGTGTAGATAGACTATAGTGGGAACAAAACAACTGGTAGGTAGTTAATATTCTCAGTTAAAGGGGAGAGTGGCAGTGTAAGAGAAACAAGATGTTGTTTGACATTTAAAAATAGACCTTACTCTACCAATTAGTCTGTTCTGCACATAGTAACTTTATTCAATGTTATAGTGGTAATCGCTTCTGGAAAGCTTTGACATATTTTATAATTGAACTGCCAGGCTCACAGTTAGTTATAATTCATCCACAGATAAAGTGTGTCTTGTTAACCAAATGATGTTGACTCCCTTGGAAAGCTGGTGTGAGGACTTTCCTGTTTCCTGTCTTCACGTGGTTTTACAGTTGTATGACAGACCATTAACATGATGAAAGAATTATTGTCTTGGGTACCAAGCTGTAATTTGGTCCTATTTTCATTTTTCTTTTTCATCAGCTGTGGAATCATATGCATTTATCAAAGTGGGTGTCATCTGTTTTGAAATTCATGAAGTTAGATTGCACACTTGTCAAACATTTTTTTTCTGCATTGACAAAAACATCAACATTAAGCTTTAATGAAAGTTTTTAGAAATAGAGATGTCCAGGTGAAAGAATGGTGGAATCAAAATGAAAGACAAGGGGCTAGAATGGCTCATTCATTCTCCCAACATGTTCTGAATCCATTCAGTGAACACAGCAAATTGCCATGGGAGAGCTGAAGTCTGTGAGGGGTTGGAGGGACATGAGACTGATCTGTTTGTTCAAAAATATTTAGGGCTTGGTATTATAATAGGCACTGGGGAACCAGCAATGGCAAAACCAAGTTCCTAGAACACATATTCTAAAGTGCATATGAAAGAAACAGACTCTTTAATCTTTAGCTTCAAGAATCTTATAATTACTTGGAAAAACAAAGTAAATCAGTAAGTTAAAATTACAAAGCAATCCACTAGCACAACGATGTTCATTGCAGCACTATTTACCATAGCAAAGATATGGAACCAACCCAGATGCCCCTCAGTTGATGAGTGAATCAACAAGATGTGGTATTTGTACACAATGGAATTCTATGCTGCTGTCAGAAAGAACGACATCCCCCCCATTTGTTAGGAAATGGAAAGACTTAGAAAAAATCATATTAACTGAAGTAAGCCAGACTCAAAGAAACATAAGCTCAATGATTTCCCTCATTTGTCATAATCAGTAGAAACCTTGGGCTCTCCTAGCAGAGATTTATAATAGAGCAAAACCTAGATATATAAGGCCATATAGTATGATGCTCCAGGCTATAGATACAAGAGCCATATTATGAGTGATTGTTGTTCTTAATGTACTATGTTATCTCTCATCTCTTTTGCTATCCATTGGTAATCTCATATTGTTAGAGCATTTTACCTTGTTATCTGGTATATTTTATATATGTTTATCTGGTTATGTGAAATAGGATTGGGAAGGGGGGAAAACAAATGAGGGGCGGGGGTGGGGGAAGGGAAATAGGGACCATGAGAAAGGGTATCAATATTTGTGAAGTAATGCACCTTCTATCCAGTGACTATAATGTAATGCTATTAATTAGAATAAAAATTATATGAAAGAAATTATAAAGCAATGTAAAATGGCACACATGAATAAAGAATTAATTTCATATATAGGTGGTTAAGGTAAGTGAAAGCATGCCTCAATATGACATTTGCTGAGACCTTAAGAAAGTAACCCAACTGCCTGTTACTGTGCCCAGAGCAGCGGTGCTTATAAGAGCCTGCGTTTACTAGAGCTTCTGATCACTCATTTTGAACGTCATTTAAAAGAACAAATACATTACAAAACCTACAATAAATCTCTTACTAAATTGTGATGCATATGTTCCTATGAGATTTAGTAACAAGATAAATTTACTTGTTTTTCCTTGTTGGATTTAACAAGTTATTAGAAGAGCTTCTAATTAGTGAAACAAATAAGGAAGCCTAGTGTAATTTTAAGAATTAGAAGAAAGACATTAAATTGTCATTATTTTTAGACAATTGAATTGTTTACACAGAGAATTCAACAAGCTATTAGAACTAACAAGAAATTTCAACAAGGTTAGTGGGTAAACACAAAATATGTGAAAATCAGTAATGTTCCAAATACATCAGCAAGAACCAATTAGAGAAGGTAATTTTAAGAATCTTTTTCCTAAGGAGCCTTTGTCTAAGAACATATATAAGAAAAACATCTACAATTTAACAGAACATGTCTGACGGAAGGTGCTGCTGCCTGTTTGTGAATATTATTTCAATAGTGTTTCTAATAGTTTCATTTATATGTGTGTGTATATATATATATAGTTTAATAAGATGACCTTAAAATTGAAATGTGATGATAGAAACCAAGAACATCAATACAATTGAGGACAGTAAATAAATAAAATTAAAGATTGAAGACTATGCCTCATCAGCTATATATTACACTGAAAGAGTGTAGGATCAGAGTAACTGAAATGTAGGTCACTCATAGGTAAATAAAAACATTTCTGTATGAGTATGATCAGGAATGCATACTATAAGTTTGGGCCCTATTTTAAAATAGGATTCATATTGGCTCAGTTTGCATCCTACACTCCAAAGATACCACGAGGCAAAAATTAAAAGTTAAAATGGGAGAATTGTTTATTCTGTTTTTATGCTCTTCCCTTTTACAGAGGATATAGATAACAGAGGTTCTTTGAGGTCAATATGTGAATATCTTTGGCAGTTCCTGGCTGTCTTCCATAAATGTTTTGAAGCTATAGGGATGCTCTCCCTATGACTCAGATCTGAGAGAGGACATGATAATAAGAAGTGAGGATGTAGGTCCCATTGGTAATGGGCTAAGTTGAGTGGTGTTGGAATGTTTCCAGAAATGTAGGGGCTCTTTGAAGAGCAAGGATGTGCTTTAATGGTGGAGCAGAATGGAACAGAACATCTAGAGTTTTCTCCAGCCCTAGAGCTGGATGATACTATGAATGTAAGAGTGTTTCCTGTAGACTGCATGGAACCACATGCAGAACAGATACCCTGGAGGTCTGCACATCTTTGTCCCACAGAATTACCAGCAGAGGCAATACAATGTCGAGGGGTGGGGGAGATTTATACAGAGTAGGCATCCAAAGGAAAAAGTGTCAAGAAGAAGCAGCCAACTTGCGGATCCACATTGTCCTGGTTCACAAAAGATTATGTAAATGCCTCAGGGGGAAATCTCTGCAAAATCACAGCTTCAAATGTTGTCAAGCCTTATGAATAGGAAGTCACCCTTCACTTATTTCTTTTCTCTTTAACCATTTTATAACCAGAAAGAGAGTGAGGGATGTTAAATTAGTGAGGGAGGTGGAGAGAAAAAGAAAAAGATCACACAACTGAAAGATCACATGTTGTTTGTACTATGCTACTTTCTAATCTGAAGAGATCCTAGATGGGTAGCGGATACCATCACAAGTCATTCTGGATTTTGATTGTAGGATTGAACTTATTATGGATGTACATATACAGGCATCTGCTCTAACACTGTATATGTATTCCTAAAGAAAGGAAAAACTTTTGTTGCATAAATAAGTGACTTAGAGAAAAAATATAACTAAGGCAGACCACTCAAACAGTACAGAACTCTCTTACTAGACTACTAAAAACCATGATGACAGTTGTATGATTGATGTCCTGGTTTGAGTTCTACTGAAATTTACACTGAAATCACATTAAACACATTCTTTCCCACTCATGGCCATAAGTTCATTCTTTCACGTTTCCAATGCAGGATGCGAGGGTATTCAATTCAGATAAGAAGTGTCTTCAGATGCCAGGAGTGTGAAATGTAGGCTATAGGTTGCTTATAGTTATTTCTTATCCAGTTGAGAAGATTTTATTTAATGTTTGGTTTGCTAAAATATTATATAGTTATTAGCAGATGGATTTTGATATATATATTTTATCTGTAATACACAAAGTTTTATACTTCATGAAATATACAAACTTATATAAAATTTGTCTTGTCTTGTTGTGATGAAATATATTACTTTAGTTTGGAATGTTGAAAACTTTTGATATTCTTAAATTAAAACATATGTGGTCACGATGTGTTCTCTCTTTCTCTTTTCCTTTCTCTCACCCTCTCCTTTAGTGCCAGTCCTGAGCTTGAACACAGGCCCTGTGTGCTAACTTTTATAATTTTTGCCTAAGGCTGGCACTCTGTCACTTAAGCCTCAGCCCCACTACTGTTTTTTTTTAATTTTTTATTGTCAGGGTAATGTATAGAGGGGCTACACTTTCATTTACCAGGTAGTAGGTGCATTTCTTCTCACACATTGATACTACCTCTCATTATTTTGTCCCCATTTCCTTCCCCTGACCCCCTCCAAATCATCTTGTATAAATAGTTTTTGAACTTAATGTCTCCTTCACATAAATGAAATTATTGGTCGGCTTCCCATTTGAGCCAAATAATGGAGTTGAAATCATCCACTTGTCTCCAAAGTCCTATTTTACATAACATGGTCATTAAATTCAGAATAAGAGATGTAATTTAGTTTGAAAACTACAGATGTTAAGGATATGGTATCTATGTGATTTGGTGGGCATTGTATTACCACACTGTATTATCACAGCAGCAGACTCCTTGTTGGGTAACAAGAAATTAGAAATTTGGACAAAGATTCCTGTATGGTATGTGACCTTGAACCATTTTCTTAACCTTTCTGAGTTCCTATAGCTAAATAAAAGGTTTAGTAGTTCATATATTGAAGTTATCAGACTTATGTGGAACTTTGCATGTAAGTACAATAATTATACAATGCCTGGAAGAGTCGTGAACAGTCAAGCAATACCTGCTGTCCCATTTTGAGTCCTGATTGCTTTTCAGGATTTTCGGCATTTCAAGCATTTAGCTGTCATTTTTTCTTACTCAAGATGGCTTAGGTTATATTGTCATAACAAAAACCCTTGTGAAGCTGGGTGCCAGTGTCTCACACCTGTAATCCTCACTACTCAGGAGGCTGAGATCTGAGAATGCTAGTTCGAAGCCAGCTTGGGCAGAAATTCTGTAAGTCTCATTTCTCCAATTAACCACCAAAATGCTAGAAATGAGGCTCAAGTGCAACAGATGTAGCCTTGAGGGTAAAAAAACTCACAGACACCTCTCAGAATTGGAGTTCAAGCTCCAGAACTGGCACATGCACGCAACCCAACACCCCACACGAAAAATCAATGTCTTACAACAATATAGGTTCATTTCTGACTCCAACTACTGGCCCTGTATAGATTAACTCTGGTGCTGGTCTATATCACCTTCAGGCTGGGACCCATCATGGCAGAAACCTTGCATACAGTTGTAGCAGAAGGAAAAGAGAATGTGGTGGGGATGGTTCTGACCTTCAGTGTCTCAATCATAAAGTAACACGTGTCACTTTGCTCACATTCATTGGCTATCATTAGATTTAAAATAGAGAATTATGCTCTAGCCACAGAGACACTCAATAAATAATGCTGAAGAATAGACTTGTAGTCCAGTTGGTATGGCAAATACTAACTTCTTAGCTTCATTCCCTGAACAATGCAGAAAAACATAGTGAAAGAATGAGTATCTTATCCGAGGGTTATTCATTCAGATGAAATAGATTTTCTATAATCATAACTAATTTTGTTTCAAGTCAGTTGTTCTTTTTAACCTAATCTTCTTTGATTTCCCTTGACAGAAATAGTCTTTCCACTGTGATATGACATTTTGCTTCTTATAGTACACACTAAACTCTGCCACGTGTTATATTATGGGTTGAGCATCTCTAATCTGAAACCAAGGTCTACAGTGCACAAAATATCCAAGAGATTTTCAGCTTCAGTATGACATCTTAAGTGGAAAATTCCAACACACCTTATCAAAATGCAAGTGCAAAAAAATTTGATTATATTCACTTAATCTTCAATTTATTTTTATAAGAGCTATATAAAACATCACATTTCATGTTTGAATTGGGGTCCTGTCACCAACATGTCTCATTGTGTGTATGAAAATAGTCTCAAATATGGGACAACCTAAACTTTAATACACTTCTCATCCCAAGTATTTTTGATAAAAGATACTCAACCTGTATTTGCATAGATATTTCCTTTCTTGCAAGAGTTTACATTCAAGAAGTTTACAATCTGTGCTTTCCTCATCCTTAGGGTCCTAAAGTTATCTGTAACTTGCACATAATTTAGTCAAATACTTTCAGGGAAACTGAGTGCTGGTGGCTCACTTTTGTAATCTTAGCTACTACTCAGAAGGCTAAGATGTGAGAATCACGGTACAAAGTCACCCCACACAGGAAATTCTGGGAGATTATTTTCTCCAACCACCAAAAACCCATGAAAGTAGAGCTATGGCTCCAGTCATAGAATACTTGAGTGAAAAAGCTCCTTGACAGAGCCCAGGTCCTGAGTTGAAGCCCCAGGGTTGTTACCAAATAAAAATATTTAAATAAACTGGGAGAAAAAATTATGAGAAGGTATATCAATGTTCAAAAAGTAATGTACTCACTACCTGATGAATGTAACTATAATTCATCTTATATATCACCCTGACAATAAAATACAATTAAGAAATAAAATATTAAAATTGAAAAAAAATTAAATTAAAAAAGTGTTTCAGCTGAAGATGAAAGAAAAGTAAATGGGGAATATGAGTAGGGTGAATGTTAGACAATGTAACAATATCTCCTCTGGAATGAAAAATCCTCATCAGTAATCATGGGGAATTCCCCTGAGAAACCAGAATTGCAGTTGAGACACCTCAGAACTACTTTTGCAGGGTTCAGAAAGGACAGAGACTGTTAGAGAAAATTAAAGCCATCAGCAAACTCTATCTGGTGGTTTATAATTAGCGATTGTTGCAGAAAGAAGAAACATTTGTTCAACCCTGACAGCAAAGATTGCATAATTTCTACCAAGAGTACTTGCCCACACCTTTTCTAGGGTGGGTTAAACATTTACAAATACACACAAAAAATAATGTTGGCACTCTGGGGGACAGAAAACAAACTTTACTAGAATGCTAACAATCCACAATATCAGATGCCATCCTATGATGTGGTGTAACAACTGTGGGAAAATTTTGGGAATGAATCAAGGAAGATCAGTTCTTTCCTAATGACTACACATGCCAAGGAATCACTTGTGCATTTTAAATTCAACTACTAGTTATTGAAAATCTACTATGCACTAGACACTATCATAATTTAAGTCTACTGAGCCTTTTAATAGCTTACAGTTCATTTTCAACACATATTGTATCCCTTTGGTGACAAGGGTGGAGGCACTGGTATTTGAACTCAGGACTTCACACTTCTTAGGCAAGCATGCTACCAGCTGATCCAGGCCTTTAGCCCTTTTGCTTTCAGTATGTTTTTCAGATAGACTGCATGATTTTGTGCAGGCCCATCATGAACCATAAGTGTACACTACTACATCCAGCTCAACATATCATTATGCTTTTCTTTCCGCAAAACATGGTCTGATCTCTGTCCTCCACATAACTTTCTAATTTTAGTTTACCGACCATAGCAATTTGGAACATTTCTAGATGTCCTAAACAAAGATTTGCTTTACTTTGCCTTCTGTGTGTGTTCATATTAATATTAGCTTATAGTTTAACACAATTAAAGTATATTGTACTTTCTTATTTAATTTTCTCTTTTTTTGCCAGTCCTGAGGTTTTTGTACTCAGGGGCTGAGCACTGTCCTTGAGGTTTCTCAAGGCTAGTGCTCTACCACTTAAGCCACAGCACCACTCCTGCCTTTTTTCCTATGAATGTGTTACCAAGGAATCAAACACAGGTCTTCATGCATGCTAGGCAAGCCATCCACCACTAAGCCAAATTCCCGGCCCTTGTTTAATTTTCTCTAGGCTCTTTTGGTCTCTAGAACCTGGGAGGTTAAACCTGTTCCTTCTTTTTTCTTCTTCTTTTTCCTTTTCAAACTTCAGTAGAGCAATCAGTTAAATTCATATTAGTAACAGATTATGATAGAACTTTGAAGTGTCATTCTAAGATTTATTTTTCCACACGAATAAACTCTATAAAATAAATCTTTAAACACAGTGGTAAAAACCCAATCATTGTGAAATTTCAGTTTAGAGTGTAAGTCTTAGAAAGAGTTAATTCATTTTAATAACAAACTTGAAAAGATATATTTTAGGTAACAAAGGCAAAACATGTTAACATACACAATTCAGATAATCAAAGCCTGTTTCTTGTTCATTTCTGTATTCTCTGTATAGTTGCAATAGCCTGATGGAGGTTAATCAGTGTATCATTAATTTTATGTGGCTATTATATAATTATATTATTTGTCCATATCAGTGACTTAAAATTGCATGCAGTGTCTTTTACCTTTGGGGGAATTTATTTATTCACTTGAAACAAGCAGCAATTGTTAAAGAGCTATTGTCACAATGTCTGTGAACTATCTTCAAAGTAATTTGAGTAAAATAGCTTATTTTCAGCAAAATATGGCAAAGCCAGGAGTTAAAGCCTGTGTTTTATGTTTAGCTCAGCAATTATTTTGCCATCAGCTCTTCAAAAATAATTTTAGTTTCGTGAACCATTTTTTCATCTATTGAAAGAAAAGCAGCAGAATATGAAATAAAAGATGCCACATATTTGATATTCTGTTGCAGTAATTGTGTGGCCAGAAGATTGACGTCTGTCCAATTGATGATGCTGGTCTAAGGGTCCAGTTTCCCTGTTCTTGAATCTGGGTGGTCAGAATAAGAGTCCAATAGAATACTGTAGAGTTGATGTGTGATAATTTCTAAATGTAGTCTAAGAAATTCAACACTACAGTGTAATAAGCGTTCCCATTTGGCCACATCCCCCAAATCACCAGTTATTACTAGTTTTCAACTAACTGGGATAAAGTGAAATCTCAGTGTTGTGATTTGCATTTGTTTTATGACTAGATATTGAACAAATCTTCATGGGTCATGGGTCTATTGGCCATTCTTACTTTTTTCTCTGAGAAGTATTGAAGTCTTTAGCCAATTTATTGATTGAGTTGTTAAATTTATGAGGATTTGATGCATAGCTAGTGTAGATTTTCTCCTATCCTGTGGGCTTTCTATTTATCTTGCTACCTATGTCCTTTGACATGCAGAGCTCTTCAGTTCCATGCAATCCAATTTATGCAGTCTTTCTTTGAATTTTTGTGGCTATGAATCTTAGTTACATAGTTTCAACCCATGCCTACAAGGCCTAGAGTTTCCCTCTACTCTTTTCTGTGATATTTTCTCAGTATCAACCTGTTCATGTCCTCTGGAAAGCAATATGGAGATTCATTAAAATACTAAACACTGAGATTCCCTGTAACTCAGCAATCCTACTCCTGAGCACTTATCCAATTATCACAAACGAGGCCACACTAAAGCCACCAGCACAACCATGCTCATTGCAACATTGTTTATCATAGCCAAGGTATGGAATCAACATCTGTGCCCTCAATGGATGAATGGATCAAGAAAATGTGATTATATATATGTATATATAATGAAATTCTATTCATCTGTCAGAAAGAATGATATTGTACCATTCTTAAAGAAATAGAAAGACTTGGGAAAAATATGTAGAAGTAAAATAAGCCAGAGCCAAAGAAACATAGGTTGCATGTTTTCCTTCACTTGTGGTTCACTAGAATGTGCCTATAAATCTACAGTTAAATACATTGAATGATACACACACACACACACACACACACACACACACACACACACACACGGGAATGATAAATTATATAGGACTCTTGAGATTCACACACTGAGACCAAAGGAGGATATGGAATGGAGTGGTAGACAAAGGCTTAATCCTTATGTGCAGATGTTCATATGAAACAATATTTCATGAAATAACTCCAAGGAAAGGAGACAAGAGATATTTTAGTTGCCATTTTTAGTTTTAGTTTTTTTTCTTTTCCTTTTGTCTTGTTGGTTTGTTTGTGTTTAGGAGGGTAAGGGGAAAAGGTAGAACAAAGGGTAAACAAATACAACAGTGGTACTCACTAGATACTATGTGGAAAATGTACTACTTTGGGGATGGAAGGGAAATACTAAGAGAGAGTGAAGGAAAGGAAGACATGGTTCAAAAAAATTGTACTTATTACTCATTACTTGATTCATATAACTATAACCCCTCAGTACATTATAGCTTCTATTTCCTTTTTCTTTTGATTCCCACATTTGAAACACAGCTCCCATGCACAGGGATCACAAATATCCCTTGGAGAGGCCTGATATGGAAAGGAGCTGAGCTGACAGTTCTCAGCTCTAGCTGACTTCTCAACTAACAGTCAGCACCCAAGCTATCAGCTATGAGTGAGTCATTTTGAAAATCATTCCTCCAGCCTCAAGATGAGCTGATACTGCATAAAATACAGAGGACCTGGCTTTGCCTGGCCTTTCTCAAATTGCAGATTCAAGGGCAAAATATATGATTGTAATTGCTTTTCATCATCAGCCATTGCAGTGGGTTGTTATATGGCAACAGATAATTGATATACACCTTTAGCTATTTCACAATGTCTCTGACCTCTCATCCATTATGATATTCTGGTATGGGTAAAATTAGCTCTAGATGTTTGACAAATCAATACTTCTTCAAATTTATAACAGGAATAATAGCAACAGGGAGAATATACCATTAAGAAACCAAATGCACATTGAGTAGTGTGCCTCTTGGGCTTCTTCTAAGAGGTTAATGGAGAAAGCTTTGGTTAAAGTAACCAAAATAGTTGAAAAATGAGGCAATTGTTCCCCCAGTGGAATGGAATTTCAGTGGTTGATGATAACTCTTTGCTGGAATTTCTGAAGATGACTATCAGTTAAGGATTGGTCCTCCAACCACATAGAAGGCTATCCCAATATTTCTTTTGTACAAAGTGACAATCTCAACGATGGCAGTGAGATGTCCATTCACCACTGTCTGTCTCATGACTGAGTTTTGAACCCCAGATTATTTCAGTCAATTAACATTGTGCTTTATTTTAAAATCATATATTTGTGCCCCAAACAGTAATAATGTGTACGTGAACAGTCCATGATTCAGCTTTCTTAGAAGCTTGTGGACTTAGGAAATGAGGATGATTGATGACATCTTTATGTAGCCATTGCGGCTTTTGAGACTAATGGCTTTTAGACTAGGGACTAGTACTAATCTACTGGAATGAGCTTTCTGCATGAGTGCCATGGCCTTTCCTCTTTATGGCATCATAGCTATGAGTAACACCCACTGGAGCCTGTTCATCAGTTGTCTGCTCTAAAACAAGTTATAGAGCCTTTCTAGACCTTAGTTTCCTCATTCTGATGATATTAGTGACTTGTTTCCTAAAGTAGTTCTATTAAGTTCAATGAGCTAATATATGCAAAGTACTTGAAAGAATTTATAAAGCACAGGAAGCAGTATGACTGTTATGTGGTTATTTTGCCATTAGCTACCTCATAGCTGAACCATCTGCCCTACATTATATACTTGAAGTGAAATTACCAGTCATAACCTATCACATACAGAAGGTCTTTTAATTACAAAATTATCAAGGATACCATTAGAACAGGGACCACTTTGAGCACTCTTAAGAAAAACAATCTTGCACAAGTAAGGGAGGGGAGGAGGATGGGACAAAGACAGAAGTTGACCTGTGATGTAGATAGCCCTCAATTGATTCATCTAGGAGCCTGGGAGTAAGGAAGGCCTTGACATTATAATTAAGTTACGGTTATCAGTATGAAGCTGGTCTATTTTCAAATGTTAAAAATATGCTGTACTTCCCAAAGGCTGTTTCAACATGGGAAGGGCTATTTCCTGTAGTCAAGGACACTTCATGCTAAGGGACACAGCTGTGAGCCTTTTGCAGCTGTTAGTCCCAACAACTAGGGATCAGAGCATTGGTCCCAAGAAGAGGATCTGGGGGAGGGAAACACAGTGTCCACTAAGTGTAGAGAATTTGCTTAAAGAACAATATATTTCTAGTAAAATGAGCTCTGAAGTCAACTAACAAGAAATAAATGATTCACGAAAATTATTCTCTCTGAGATTAATTTCCTTCTAAAGGTCAGATGAAAACATTTATGAGGGCCAATGGAGATCAACTGTAGTTTTCTTTTAGGATATACAAGGGTATTGCATCTTGCCTTGCCTACTTCTATGAGAGCAATAATTTAAGGTCCAGAAATTCTAGCCTCTGCGTTTACAAATGGGACTCTAGATTAGCTTCCACTCAAGCTGAAGACAAAATGTGAATGTTCTTTAAATGCCTGCAGTGAGCCAGACTCTCTGCCATTCATGTTGCCCCCATGACAAAAGAAAAAACTTTGAGAGGCAGGTATTATTGTCTTCATTGGACACAGAACAAAAATGAGGCTTAGAGAGCTGAAATGGCTTGCTCAAGGTTACTTGGCTACTAAGGGGCAAGACAGGGTTAAGTTTATGTTTACACACTGCCCGAGGTACTGCTCCCCAGCCCAGGTGTAATGTTCTTCTTTTTCAACCTTGGCTTTCCAGAATATAGCTTAGAGCAAGAAATGAATATTTTAATGTTGATTAATATTTTACAAGGACCAATGTGATTTTTCTATAGTGACTTCATGAGCACATGTTCTTACCCTAGTTTGCTCACAATATCCAAATGCCTAGACATTTTTGAGAGATTCAGGTGGTGGGACTATATGTGTATATATGTGATCACATGCTAATCATAAGAAATGAGTGTATATGTGATCATATACACTGAATATGATTTCGTGCCAGTTAACAGCTTGGTATATCAAGTTGTGGTCTTTTTGTTTATTTTAAAAGCCCATTTTCTTTTACAGACAGACTTATTCATCCTCAAGGACCCAGAATAGATCTAATACCATGCCAACTCCACACAGCAAATCCACGAGCCTTTTGTTTGATGCTAGAATAATGTATATGTTGAAGATTGAGTGGTGTAGTTGGTTCACTTCCTGTTTCTCTGCCCTTTTGCAATGCAGCTGAAGGGGAGGAGGGTCTACCTAATCTTGGATTTTGAGCATCCAAAACAGTGAACTAAATAACCTTTGTAAGTTACCAAGCCACAGGTATGTAGTTTTAGTAGCAGAAAACAAACCAAATAAAACAACCGAAGGGAATCAAGAGACAGTTGAGCCTCTTTGCCTCCATAAGTGGAAAAGAGAAAAAAAAAGAGAATGAACCAAGACACATGTACCTCATCCTTTTATTTCTGGAAGTTTCCTGTGACTATGACATGAAGAGATAGAGCATTGATGGTCCTGCTCTCTGTCTTTTCTGGGAGGCTCATATGTTGTGGGTATGGTTTGAGTGTATGCTTGGGTAGATCACTGGCTGGAAGCTTTGCCTCAAATAACTATATTGAAAAGAGGTAGAATTTTTAAGGTGTGCTATCTAGGAAAAAAAGCAACTAGATCAGGGAGATAACTTCTTTGGAAGAGATTGAACAATGTATTTGTTTTCTTAAGAATAGATTGTTGTAAAGCAAATTCAGCTCTCACAGTTTTTTTGCTTTCTATCTTACTATGTGTTCTTTTCTGTTTGTGTTCTCACTTTTAGAGTAAATAATAACATCCTTCACTAAGCTTTCACCAGGACCAAGCAAAAGCTAGTGCCTTGCTTTTGAATCTCCAGAATTAGCTCAACAAACCTCTTTTCTTTGTAACATACTCATGTTCAGGTGCTTTGTTATAGCAATACTAAATAGACTAAGGAATTAAGCCAGGTTGCAAGGTCATGCCATATATAAATATTCTAGCAAGAGTTACAGCTGTGATTCTGGATCACAACTGGCATTAACCACCAGACACATGAATAGGGGTATCATAATTGAGTCTAGGCCCAATCACTGTCTTTCTGCAAGCACTTAAAACCAGAGGAACCCCTACAGAGCTCATGCACATACGCTTTTACCTATGAGAAAGAGTGTTAATGAATGATTTGCTACTTTAATGCTGCTCTATTTGTGGTTATTTTATTTTACTTTAATAGGCAATTGTAGGTGACCATAATGAGAAGCAAGAACTTGCAGAAAGTACCCAGAGAGCCAGAGGGTGATTAAAAGGTTATATAAAAGACATGATAACATGTTGGGAGAGTCTGAGTTTTTCAGTCAATCAAAGCAAAGATCAAAAGGAAAATTTAAAATATCTTTTAAAAGCCTGTAAAAGAGACTAAAACTTCCTGATTTCCAGTGATGACTTTTGAAGTGGAAATTATCTTCAGTTGCAGCATGACAAATTTAGGAGTGAGGTAAGGAAGAGATATTCAAGAGGAGAAAAGTCATGGACTCTCACATTTAAATGAATTATGTATTGTCTTTGTTGTCTTCACAGCTGGTTAGATGCCTCGCCCCCACATCACTGTGCTTTCTAAAAATTATTCAAACAATATGTGATAAATGCATACCAAAAATATGCTAATATATTTAGATATCCACATAAATGTATCTAGATCTAGATATCTATTGCCCCTTGTCAATTAAACCATCCTAATTTAAAAATATTACAAGTTAAAAATGTATTTAATATACATATCCAGCAGATTAGCCCAGTAATTAGCCACAGCATATTGCAATATCTATCAGTTCCCTTCATGGCACTGGGGTCAGTGGAGCTGAGGTCCCTCCTGACAGGAATGGGCCAAGTGTAGCTAGGGCAGATAGCATTTTTTCATACTAAGGGCACCTTACATGCCAAGTAAGTGCTCTATTTCTGATCTACAGTCTCAGTCAAATTCAAAACTCGATGTATGGTTTCCTTCTGTCTACCTATTACTTTTGTACCATCTAAAAATCCAAATTTCACATAGGTAGTTGTAGTGGCTCACAGATGTATTCCTAGAAACTAAGATCTGGAAGATCTACAGTCAATACCAGCCAAGGCAGAAAAGATCACAAAAATTTATCTCCAGTTAACCAACAAAATGGTGGACTGAGGCATAGCTCAAGTGGTAGAACCCTAGTTAAAGAAACAAACTGATCAAAAACTGGACATGAGTTCAAACCCCAGTACCAAAAAGGAAATTCAAAATTGATAAACTTAACTATTGTATGTTAGAGGTCATCTTTATATTAATTTGAGTTTTGAAAAATTAAAACCAGAGGAAATGGATACATAATTCAAGTGACAAAGCAAAAATAAAACATGGATCAAAGACCTGGAGGTAAAAGCCGACACACTGAAAACTTTACAAGAAGGAATAGGAGATACACTAGGCCTCCTTGGCACAGGTCGAAACTTTCTTAATAAGGACCAAGAATCACAGCAAATAAGAGAAAGGCTGGATAAGTGGGACTGCATTAAACTGCATAGCTTTTGTATGGCAAAGGACATAGCTAGTAAATTAATTAGGAAGCCTACAGAGTGGGAGAAGATTTTCACCAACCATACAACGGACAAAGGCCTCATATCTAAAATATATCAACAGCTCAAAAAATTGAATAACTCCAAAACTAATCTCCAAAGTAACAACCATCCCATTAAAAGATGGGCCAAAGACTTAAAGAGAGTCTTCTCTGAAGAAGAAACAAAAATGGCCTATAGACACATGAAGAAATGCTCAACATCTCTGGTCATAAAAGAAATGCAAATCAAAACAACGCTAAGATTCCACCTCACTCCAGTTAGAATGGCCAGGATCAAGAAAACTAATAACAACAGATGCTGGAGGGGATGTATCCAGGAGGGATCACTACTACACTGTTGGTGAGAGTGCAAACTCGTTCAACCACTTTGGAAAGCAGTATGGCAATTCCTCAAAAGACTAAACATAGAGTTCCCCTATGACCCAGCAATTCCACTACTTGGCATTTACCCAATCATCCAGAAACAAGGACATACTAAATCCACCAGCACAACAATGTACATTGCAGCACTATTTACCATAGCAAAGATATGGAACCAACCTAGATGTCCCTCAGTTCATGAATGGATCAACAAGATGTGGTATTTGTACACAATGGAATTCTATGCTGCTGTCAGAAAGAACAACATCCCCCCATTTGTTACGAAATGGAAAGACTTAGAAAAAATCATATTAAGTGAAGTAAGCCAGACGCAAAGGAACTTAGACTCAATAATTTCCCTCATTTGTCATAATCATTAGAAACCTTGGGCTCTACTAGCAGAAATTTGCAATAGAGCAAAATCTTGATACAAAAGGCCATATGGTATGATGCTAAATGAAAGTATCTGTAGTATATAGAAATATAAGCCATATAATGAATTTTATCCTTAAGGTACTGTGTTATCTCTCATCTCTTTTGCTGTCCCTAGGTTATCTCATATTGTTACAGTATCTCACTTTGTTATCTGATATATCAGATATATTTGTATTTGTTTTTTTGAAATTGGATATGGAAGGGAGGAAAACAAGTTGATAGGTGGGGTTGGGGGGAGGGAAATGGGGACCAAGACAGGTGGAAGGGTATCAATGTATGTGAATTAATGCACCTTCTGTCTGGCAAATATCATGTAACCCTTCTATTAATTACAATAAAAATATATGAAAAATAAATAAAACATGCAAGAGGATGAGGCTCTGAATTCAAGCCCCACTACCCACACACATCCAGATTTCTTAGCATGAAATCAGCTCCTTAAATAGTATTATAAAAACTTAACACCTCTGGTTTCCTTAAACCTTGGGTTTAATTGCTTTGGGGTTATAATAATCACAGAAAAGTTGGTGGAGTGCAATCTTATCATATACAAAATGGCTTTCAAGTTGTATTAACTATGCCTCATCTTACCTCATGTACCTGTCATGTACCTTCTTATTTCTGTGTAATTATTACTCTTTACCTCAAATCAAATATCTTGTTGACTATTAGTGATTTATATAGCCTATGATTCTGTAGGTTGCCTCGATTACTATGGTGTCTTACAAACTCCATTCTAAGACTTTCCTGCAGATAGTTTTCATGGTTTGGATTTTAAATATTGCTCAAAGGTAGTGTACTAGAGGTTTGTGCTGAAATTATCACAAAGTAGTGGAAATTTAGTAGACAAGACCAAGTTAGAGGAACTAGGTTACTCAGAGTACACCCTAGAAGGGAATATTGAGGTACAGCTCTTCTCCAACTTTCTGTGCTTCCTGGATACCATGAGATGAGAAGTTTTCCTCTGCCACACCCTTTGCCATGATGTATCTGCCTCACCATAGGCTTAAAAGCCACTAAGCAAGGAAGCCTGTGGAACCATGAGCAATAATAAACCTATCCTCCATTTAATTGGTGGTGAGATGTGTTGAGCAGTCAGCATGTGAGGAAAGCCATAACCATGGGAAAAGTAATAGCTCATGAACACAGACTCCTCCCTGACATTCATTTTCTGTGTTTGTGTATGCTGATACTGGAGCTTGAACTTAGGGCATTGATGTTGCCCCTTAGCTTGATTGCTGAAGAAGGCATTCTATCATTTGAGCCACATCTCCACTTCTGGCTTTTTGCCCATTAATTGAAGATAAGAGTCTCATAGACTTTACTTCCTCAGGCTGAATTTGAACTGCAATCCTTAAGTAGGCTAAGAATACAGATGTGAGCCAATAACACCAGTTTAATATTTCCAGTCTTGAAATATACTTTTCTTTTTTTCATTCTTACCACATTGGTTCATCCACTACTACTCTTTGATCAAGGTATTTGATTTATAGAAATCATCCAGAAACCTGTGGAAGAGCAAAGTGGCTCTCCTTGTACGTCTTAAATGTAATCACAGAAACCAAACTGAAAGATTTTTTCCTACTGCTTCTACTGCAGTTTTTGATGTTGGAGGGCATTTTTTCAGCTTTTATTATTTTCTTGTTAAAGAATATTCAATCTTACTGGTGGGTGGGTGGGTGTGGGTGGTGATTACATCAGGAGGAAAAAAAAGAAATCCTAGTATATTTCTGAGGCAAAAGTATGTATTGACCATTATATGGTAGCGTATTCTTTAGAATTAATATGCAGCTCACTTAAAATGTATAAATGAACAGCTTCAAGACTGTGCAAAAATGAAGATAATCTCTATACAGACCATATTCTGTGCTGACAAACTTTGAACCACGTTTACTAGGAAAAGAGACTCATTTTCTGGTGGATATTTTCAGAATTAACATATTCTGTATTTAAGGGGTACCCTGTAGTTGGAAATTCTCATTGAACAATGGGTCAGAGGTCCTCTTGAACTATAGTATGACAGGCTTACCACAGAAAGCCCAAGAAAGCTAAAAGAAGGCTTTGGAATGCTTAAAATATAAGCAATGAGATCAGAAGGTAGAGAAGGCATTTAAATGATGCTGCTATTAACCAAATTACAGTTCAGTAAATGCTTTTCTATCTACATTTTACATTTCATTTACTACAGTGGAACAGCCCCTTTAGCTAGCCCACAAAACAATGTTCTATGGTAACTTACTTATTTCTTAATCTCTTTAGTTTTCTGATCTGTGAAATTAAAATATTATTAGTAATATCCCCTTTGTGAGATTGTTCTGAGGCCTGCACAAAGTACATATACAAAATGTGCACCCTATTGCTTTGTATATAATTCTAGTTAACTTTAAAAGTCCCAGTTCTTATTATTACTGGAAGGCAATAAGATATAAAATATGTGTTTCCATCTGTCCTGTTTTTGCCCTACTGAGGTTTGAATTCAGGGCCTCATACTTGGTAGGCAGGTACTCAACCACTTGAGCAGCACTATTATGCCTTAGATGGGTGCTTACAGTTTTTCCTCGGCTAGCCTGGATCAGAGGCCCTATACCTTTATTTTCTTTATTTCTGAGATGACAAAGTATACTTCCATTCCTCCTTTGTTGATTCAGATGGAGTCTTGCTAACTTTTTTCCTTGGCTTGTTCTGAACTGCAACCATTCCAATCTCCATGACCTGAATAGCTAGGATCACAGGCACATGCCACCATGCCTTACTAGAGTCATGTGTTTTCAAATTTGATAGAATTTGCTTTAAATCTCAGTTTTTGTGACATAAGTAGCCGTGTGTCCTTGGGCATATCACTATAAAATTGGGATAATGTCACTTATCTTTTATGGTTGCTGTGAAGCTAAACTGAAAGTACTTACAAAAAGAATTGAGTACAGTGCCTGGAACATGAAAATTGGTTGAGGAATGATACATACTGAAATCCTGTGGAACATTTATTGCATCTAGAGAGATATATTTAATCTATACCCTATTAGATGCAGTTAAATTAAACAAATTCTGTACCACAGAATTTGTGGTAACTGTGGATTGAGTCACTTCAGGTATTCCTACCAGATGGGGCTGGGCTAGGGATAAAGGCAAATGATACTTACTGAGGAAAATCCCTTTAATGGCTAGTCAGGGAGGAAGCAGGAGGGCTAGGAGCATACAGACTGATACACCAGCCTCACCTGTGTAGAAGCAAGTCGAGGTGGGGTATATAAGGAATGCAGTCCTGAGTAGACTTGACCAGTCCAATGGGGAACCTAGAATCAAGACAGCATATAAGTGATATCCTGTGTCAGGCAGAAATGGCCCAGCTTTCTTCCTCATGCTCATTATTTGGTCTCTGGTAAGTCCCGTCTTGTCATAGATTCCACAGTGGATCTGAAATTACCACAGCTGAAGGTGAAATCTGCCCACCTTTTAATCTCTCTTAAGGGCAACTCTGAATGCAGCATGTTCATGGTTTCAGCAAAAGGTCAAGGTAAGCTGCATTAGTCAGGAAGATCTTTGTTCCTAGGAGGATTTCAGTGGTAGATCATTTAGCATTTGCTGTTGCATTTGCAAAGCCTGAGATCCATTCTCAGTAGTGCCAAACAATTGTGTTTACCTATAGGGAGAAGTGAACGCTGCTACAGTCTACTGTTCAGATCAAGAGAAATTAGAAACAAAACTGGCCAATTTAATAGGCCTAAAACTGCATATGTAACCTCATATCTGATGGAGCATTGTGGTTTTAAAGACATTTTCATTCACAATTCCTCACTTGTCAGAGAGCTGGATATATGCCTGCCATCTCACAGAGAGAGGGAGGGAAAAAATGAATAGTGCTAGATTAGTTCCGCCTAAGTTCTGCTTCTGGTGCTAGCTAAATTTGATAATTGATAAAATTTGCATGTGAAGTCTGAAGAAAGAATTAAGGTTTTCTTCATTGGGTTTAGCATTGACATATTCTTAAGAATACATAGCTGTATGAACCCTGCTCTGGATGATGCTCATGAATGTGCTGTATTTAACACAGACTGCTATATTCATAATGTACTTGAAGGGACATCATCTGCATAATGATGTAGTAATAATTAGTACACATTTAGGACTCTCCTAGCAGAGGATCACAATAGCTTAAAACCTATGTACATATGGTCATATAGGATGAGACTAAAGGAAAGGAACTCTAGGATATGGAAACAAGAGCTTTATCTTGTCTGATTGTTGTTCTTAATGTACTATGTTATTTATCTTCTGTTTTTTGGCCTTATGGTTAATCTCATATTGTACTGTATTTGACTTTGTTACCTGGTATATTGTACACATGTTTATTTGTTTATTTGAAGTAGGAAAGCGAAGGGGGACAATGAGATGATTGAGAGAGGGTTGGGGAAGAGAAATGGGGATGAAAATATAAGATGGGATATCAATATGTGAGAAGTAATGCACCTAGTACCTGACAAATATAACTCCTCTAGATATTATCCAGACAATAATGAAAAAGAGAAAAGAGTGGAGAGGGTGAACTAACTTTCCTGCTGAAGATTAGGCCTCCTAGAGATTGTCTGTCTTTCAGTCTGTCTGTCTAACATACAAGTTTCCTAGCTTTTCTTAGTATTATATGCACGATCATGATCATGAACGAACACACACACACACACACACACACACACACACACACACACACACACACAAAGTATACTTCAGCATGTTAAGAAAGTGTTGTGGAAAACCAGGATCTGGTGGCTTATCCCTGTAATCCTAGCAAATTCAAGAGACAGAGCTGAGGGTTATGGTTCCAAGCCAACCTACAAAGGAGAATCTACAAGTTGTTTATCTCCAATTAATTACCAGAAAATCAGAAATGGAGATGTGGCTCAAGTGGTAGAGTGCCTGCCTTAAGCAAAACAGCTAAGGAAAATCACCCAGGACCTGAGTTAAAGCTCCAGTACTGGAACAAGAAAGAAAAGGAAGAAAGAGAAAAAGAAAGAATGAATGAAACACACACACACAGAGGTAGAAGGTAGATACCACAGAAGTGAATCAAAGTTTGGGACTACTTGTCTCTGAGACTGTTTTGGTGTTTTTAACAGTAACTGAGAAGCTAAACTATCTGCTAGCTAACAGGGATAGAAATAATTTAATGTTCAGGGCTATCTGGGGTGATGGGACTGTAGAAAGGCTAAAAGTACAGATGTAACAGACACAGACAAGTCATGTATGTAATTGGAATCTTAGAAATAAGGAAACGAGTAAGTGATTGGAGCAGAATAACATTTGAAAAAGAGCTGGGAACATTTAAAAAGCAATAAAAGGTATCAAGCAACCCTATTGATTCCAAGCAGGACACAGAAAATGAAATCAGTATTCAGCCCCATTACAATGAAATGACTGAAATCCCCAAATAAAGAGACAATCTTAAAAGCAGCTAGAATAAAAATATCAATTATTTTCAAAGAAGAAACAAATAGAATGTCAACTGACTTCCCAGTAGAGACATTCTAAGCTCAAATACTTTGAAATGACAGCTTTAAAATGTTGAAAGAAAATCGGTGCCATCCTAGAATTTTATACTCAGTGAAAATTTTCTCCAGTAATGAATGTCACACAAGCACACTGTCTTCATTATCTACTGCTACAAAATAATATTACCACAAACATAATGGTTAAAAATGGTATATATTATTTCAGTTTGGGTGGATCAGGAGACTGGGCCTGGGTTAGCCAGGCTATGTCTAAGGATAAAATGAAATTAGACTTTACTAGAACTGGACTCTCATGTGGACACAAACTGGAGAAGACTGTTTTCAAGTTCATGTTGATGTACCTCAGTTTCTTACTGGTGTTCAGGTGGAGGCTAGTGTTTTTAAGAGAAAGGTTGAAAACATGAGTACTGTAATAATTCTCTGTGAGAAATTAGGAAAAGTTTCTAGCATCTACTGATTGAGACGGGAAGATTTTTGAGTTTGGGATGACCAGCCTGGGCAATAGTTTGTGTTATAAAAAACGTTTATAGCAAATCAGAAAAGATGAAGTGACTATAAGCAACAATTGATGAGATGGGGAAAAATGTATCCTAACTACTCAGGAAGCTGAGATCTAAGGATTGCAGCACAGAGCTAGCCCAGAAATAAACTCCATAAGACTCATCTCTATGTTATCTCATATTGTCACAATATCTCACTTTGTTATCTGATATATTGGATACATTTGTATTTGGTTACTTGAAATTGGACAGGGAAGGGGGGAAAACCAAGAGGGGGGTGGGGGGAGGGTAATGGGGACCAAGACATGTGGAAGGGTATCAATGTATGTGAATTAATGCACCTTCTATCTGGAGAATATCATGTAACCCTTCTATTAATTACAATAAAAATATATGAAAAAAAGACTCATCTCTAATTAACAAATAAAAAGCCAGTGGAGCACTGGATCAAATTGTAAAGTGCTGTAATTCCATTTTTTTTCCAAAAACTCAGTGAGGATCAGGTATAATATGTTATGTATATGATCTCAGATACTTGGAAGATTGGGAGGACTATGGCTGGAGGCTGCTCCAGGAAAACAGTAATAAAGCATTATGTCAACCAACAAATTGGGCATGGTAGCAAATACATTTCACATCAGTTGTAAGGGCAGCTACAAGGGAAATGGTAATAGGAGGATCAAGGTTTAGGATAGCTGCTGCAAAAAAAATAGAAGTCCCTCCATGAAAAACTCTGAGGGAAGGTGGATTCTGCCTACCAAGTACAAGGCTCTGAGTTAAACCTACTATTTCCAAAAGTAAAAATAAAAAGAATTATGTAAGATATAGAAAAATAGAACATTCTCTAACTTGTTTTCAACCTTAACATAATCATGGGTAATAAAGAAATAATATGTTAAGTTTACAACCCTCAGGAGCACACATGCACTATCCAAAATAATGTAATAACCATTAAAATCCAGCAATATACAAAAGATTATCTGAACAAAGGTGAGTATATTGTAGAATCATAAGGTTGATTTTATAATAGGAAAATGTGCATAGCATTGATCACAGTCATAGCACTGAAGATCTCTAAATAAGGTGAAAGAAATGTGATTAAATTTTCTATCCATGGGGAGGAGGAGTAAAAGGTCTGCTAAGTAAATCTTGATAAAAGATAACTTTCTGAAACTAATGTCACTACAGGAAAAATAATGAAAATCATAATCAAGAGATGCTGGAAACCTCTGCTTTGTGACTGAGAAGAAACCAAGTTGGCCGCATCCTTTGCCATTGGATAAAGGATTTTGTAGAGGATTTTGACAGTGTTTTAATCCCTTCTTTTATGGAGAAAAAAGAAATTAAAGAAAACAGGGCTTTTTGTAGTTGATCCACCTTGCTTTATTGAGAAGGGTGTGGTCAGAACTAACTTATACTCTGTATGATATATATATTTTTAATATATTTTATTGTAATTAATAGAAGGGTTACATTATATTCACCAGATAGAAAGTCTATTACTTCACATACATTGATACCCTTTCTCATGTCTTGGTCCCCATTTCCCTCCCCCCACCTCCGCCCGTCATCTTGTTTTCCTCCCTTCCCTATCGGACTTCAAATACGCATATATACAATATATCAGATAACCAGGTGAAATGCAGTAACAATATGAGATAACCAAGAGACAGCAAAAGAGATAAGTGATAACATAGCACATTAAGGACATCAATCACTGGTTATATGGCTTTTGTTTCTATATCCTGGAGGTCCTTTCATTTAGCATCATACTATCCGGCCTTACGTATCGAGGTTTTGTTCAATTGTAAATGTCTGCTAGGAGAGTCCAAGGCTATTAGTGATTATGACAAATGAGGGAAACCACCGAGCCCATATTCCTTTGAGTCTGGCTTACTTCACTTATTATGATTTTTTCTATGTCTTTCCATTTCCTTACAAATGGGGTGATGTCGTTTTTTCCGACAGCAGCATAGAATTCCATTGTGTATAAATACCATATCTTGTTGATCCACTCATCAACTGAGGGGCATCTGGGATGGCTCCATATCTTTGCTATGGTGAATAGTGCTGCAATGAACATTGTTGTGCTAATGGATTTAGTATGTTCTGTATGGTATATCTTTTGTGTAAACTTTCTGTCTCCTACCTTTAGCTATGGAAGTAAAATTCTCTAACATCAGAAAATATGATTAATGGCCATTTGAATTGACTTCTAAGAGGAGGAATAATTTTGGATCAGATCTCTCCAGACAAGTGGAGCTCTTTGAACCCTATTGAAAACCCATGCTTGGGTCCCACACAGGTAAATGCGGTTAGAATATATTATATATATTATATTATATTATATTATATTTTTGACTACTTATAGGCTGACTGATTAGTGTTGTGACTAACCTACCCTTAAAGAAAATAAAATGAATTTGGCCATTTCACACACATGAATATGTCTAGGCCTGATGTTAATGGATGAAAAAGTTCAGCTTCAACAGTAGGGTTGGTAATTAAACAACTTATGTTCAGACTTACTATTATCAGACAAGTTCAAACAGCAAGGATGAGGGTGCTAGAAGCATGAAAGGTCATTGGATGATGGACTAATAGGCCATGCAAATAAGAAAGAAGCAAGAGATGTTGTCTACATAGACACCAGTGTCACTGTGATGACGAGCAAATGATATTCTTCTCCAAAAGGGATAAAAAGTCTATTCTTAGAAATCTCCTGGGAGGGTGATAGGAAAGAAAAGGTCATCCAAGAGTCATTTAGTAGATTGTATTAAAAGGATAAAATGAATGATGTTTGTTGAAGACAGCATGGCTATACTTGAGAGTGTGACCATAGTTTCCCTGAGTGAACTTCACATAATCTCCACAGAAGGCATTAGCTTGAGTATTGTCCCCTTTCTACTCCGAATTCAGTGGTCACACCAAACCACAAGTAAGTTCTTCCTACCAATTTGACTGATGCTGCGCTGCATATGTGCAATGTCAAAACAATGGAGCCCTTTTTTAAAGCACAGCCAAAGTGGGTGACTGACTCCCACTACCAGTTAGAAATAGATGTCTAAGGGTCTTCCTTATACTGAAGTACTGCTGTTTAAATTCATTGCACCTCCCACAAACACCCAAAGTGTGATAAAGCTTGTTGCTCCTGGGTAGGCAATGACAGATCGGCACCAAACCATTGAAGACATGTGAGCAGAGCCATATGTCAAGTAATACCAGCAGTTACGGAACGGTTTAAAATAGACTAGCCCTGCATGTACTGGAGTAATGGCTTTTATCTCCTTGGAAGCAGCCATCTGGATCACATCAGCTTGAGATTTGATTCTACCATAAGATTCTAAGATTGTAGAATGGACATTACTCCTCCCCTCTCCACATAACTTTGTCCCGAGTGTACTGTGCAAGCTTCTCTCATGTAAAGAGCTCACTATTCACATAGAAACACACAGAAAAACTTACATGACAGTGCGAGAAGAAATTGCAGGCATTTTAGGATTCTTTGCCAAGTCTTTTGAAAAATGGTTATTGTAAAGTTCATATATAGTGGGGTTACAATTATATGAGTCAGGTAATGAGTACAATTCTTTTGGAACCATGTCTCCCCTTCCCTCATTCTCTCCCAGTTTTTCCCTCCCATCTCCACCCACAAGATATTTTCCATATAGTGTCTAATGAGTATCACTGTTGTATTTGTTCACCTTGTTCCAGCTTTTCTGTGCCCCTTTTTCTCCCAAATATGAATAAATGAATAAACAAATCAAAAGGAAATGACAACTAAAGCAGCAGCAATGGCAACTAAAAATGTATCTTGTTTCCTTTTCTTGAAGTTCATTTCATAAGGTGTTATTTTATGTGAACATATACAAACAGTTATTGAATCTTTGTCAACCAATTCTATGCATATCCTTTGGCCTCAGTGTGTGAATGTCTAGAATCGTGTGTGTGTGTGTGTGTGTGTGTGTGTGTGTGTGTGTGTATTTACTTGTTGTCCATGTCTTAAAGGAGCCAAAGCAAGCCTTCTATTCCAGGAACCCACCATCTAACATTTACTTGGACACATAACATGGATATACCGTTTCCTGATTGCACTTTGAATCTCAGAATGCCAACATTCCTCCCTCATCCTAAACTTGTCATCTCATTTTGACATGTATGGTCTTTCTCTTTTATATGCCAGGCAGGAGAAATGTGCACAGGGATAGGGAAAGGTGTGGGTCTGTATAGTTGTAGCTCCTGCCTTCAGACTCTGGAAAGATTGAGTTCAGTTTGGGGTGGGATATGTGTGTGTGTATGTGTGCGCATGAGCACATGCACGTGCACGAGTGTGACAGATGTGTCTCTGTGTATGTGTGTGTTAGCCAACAGTTTCTAAAGCAATTTAGCTTATGAAATCATTGGATATTCTCCTTAATGACTAAAGACGAGATTTTCTACCTCCTTTCTCCTTTTCTTTATACAATTGCCACTTTGAGGATCATTGTGGTGAGCTAAGAAAATGACATCTCCCTTAAGGTGATTTCACTTTCTAATTTTCAGGACCTGTGAATAATGCATTAATAAGTGAATATGTTATATTCTATGACAAACAAATCATGTTTGTACTGGATCATGATGAATTATACAAGTTTTTAGGCATTCACACAAAGTGAGACCCAAGAAGGATATTCTTAGGAGAAGATCACAAAGGCATAGTATCTATGTACAGCTGATCGTATACAAAAATATTTATCAAAATGAACTCCAGGAAATAAAAACTAGAGTTTTTTTTCTTTGTTGATCTTTTCCTTTTCTTTTACTTTTGTTTCATTTATCCCTTGATCTGTCTTTGGGAGGGTAAGGGGACCACAGAAATAGAGGGCAAAGGGTGAACAAATGTAATTATGTACTCACTAGATACTATGTTGAAAATGAGCTACAACTTGTGGGTGGGGACTAGAGAGAAAAAACCAGGAAGAAAACAAGGGAAGGGATGACATTGACCAAAAAGAAATGTTACTTTTTACCTTACTTATCCAATTGTAACTTCTGTATGTATCACCATTACAATAACAATACAAAGTTCACAGAAAAGAATCCTGTTTGTTTTTCTAATAAATTCACATGATGAAATTCAAGGTGGCTTTGATCTCCCCATTTTCCTGCCTTCACCTCGGTGCTGGGATCATGAGTGCACCACTATACCCGAAAATGATTAAGAATCTTGTTGGAATTTCCTATTGGTTCCTAAACAATGTGTATTCTTATTTAAAAAAGAGAGAAATGGAAAACCAGGCAGGTGGTGCCCCTTTGTAATTCTAGCACTTGGGAGGGTGAAGCCAGGAGGATAGAAAGTTCAAGTCCAAAATGAAGAAAGAACTACAATATTTGGCAATATTATACAACTTGAAACAGTATCATTGTTACTTAGATTACTAATTTAAATTTACCAGTAAATTTTGTCAATTGATGTACATTTTCTAATATCAATAAAAGAAAATTCAAGGCCAATCTAGACTATAAAGTGAAGTCCTGTCTCAAGACACATATAAATCAATAATACTTAGGTTAATTAGGCAAATGAAAGTGGCAGAGGGAATTTAGAAACAATTACCAAATATGACTGAGAAGACATTGATTTGTGTGTCAAGTGCTGAGGTTACTCATAAATGTTAGATTTCTGTTGCATAGCAAATACCACACACTTGATGGCTCCCAACAACATGTATTTATCATCTCTCTATTTGTATGGTGCACAAGTCTGTACAGCTTAGCTGAGTTTTCTCTCAAGCTGCAATTTTGTTTTCAGCTAGAGATAGAGGCTCAATAGGTCTCAGTTTTGCCATTCAGCTCTTGTACTCATTGGAAGAACTTATTTTTTGCCGGTCCTGGGGCATGACTTAGGGCCTGAGCACTGTTCTTGGGCTTTCTCAAGACCAGTGCTCTACCACTTGAGTCACAGCACCACTTTCAGCACCAATTCTGAGGAATCGAACCCAGGTCTTCGTGTATGTTAGGCAAGCACTCTACCACTATGCCAAACTCCCAGCCCTATCATTGGCGGAATTTTTCTACTTCTGTTTGTCAGGCTGAAGGCTCTGGCTTCTTACTGGCCTTTGGTTAGAAGCCATTCTTAATTTCTAGAGGCTTTATAGTTTCTTGTCATATGACCTTTCCTATAAATCCTGTAATGACTTGGCAGCTTGTCTCTTTAAAGCTAGTAGGCAAAAATGATAGCAATTCTGCTAACCTTATATAATGTTATTAAATTACAAGAGTGCCATGCTATTACATTTGCTATAATTTACAGGTGGGAGGCAAACCGCAGGTTCTGTCCACACTCAAGCAGTGGGAACCACACAAAGGCTTGAAATTCAGGAGCTAGAGATCCTGGAGTCCCATTAAAGCCTGTCTGCTACAATATATTGAGTTAATAAGTTCCCTGGGGAAACGGTGGTCAGAGGACAAAGTTGCCCTTTTCTAAGTTCTGCAAACATGATACACAGTATAGTGACTACACTCCACAATATGTATTGTATTATATTCTTTGTTGTGTGCACTCTAATCATGAGGCCTGAACTTAATATCTAGGCACTGTCCCTGAGAAGTTTTTGCTCTAGTACTTGAGCCACAGTGATACTTCTGGCTTGTTTTTTTCCTTCTTTCTTCCTTTTTTTCTGTCTTTCTTTCTCTCTCTCTCTCTTCCTTCCTTCCTTTCTTCTTTCTTTTCTCTATTTCTTTCTTTCCTTTTTTCTTTCTTTTCTTCTTTGTAGTTAAAGAGTCTCAAAGACTTTCCTGCCTGGGCTGACAAACTGCAATCCTCAGATCTCAGACACTTATATAGTTAACATTACAGGTATGTCTGCCAGTGCCCAATTGTATTGTATCCTTGGACATTGTTAAGAGGATTGACCTTAAGAGTTTCTACCACACGGGCACATGCATATAAACACATGGATGTATGTATGTCTCCTTAACCCTACAAGAAAATAGCAAGTATGCAATACGATGGTTAAGTTCATTAGTTTGATTATGATGATTATTTCACAATATTTGCGTACATATGGTGAACAACTTAAATATAGACAAATACATTATCCCATTAATTAAAAAAAGATAATTGGATAGACAATAAAGAGGTAAAAACAGAAAAAGTAAATAAATGATCTTTAACAAAAAAATAGACAAATACTTTAACTTACGGTGGGATTTACATCCCAATATGCCATTGTGCTTTGAAAAATAGCCCTGAAATGGCATTGAATGTCTCTAACATGCTAGTATCATGAAAGAGGCTTGTGCTGCATATTGGAAGCCTAGGGGAAGAAAAGAAGAATTCAAAATGTAAAATACAGTTGCTACTAAATGCATGGGGCATTCACACGCATTGCAAAGCTAAGAAATCCTAAATCAGGACCATCTGTCCTACTTTTGCCAATTGTAATTCAATAAATCTGTATTATTGGAGGAGAATCCTCTTTATAATTCATGAAGTTTTCAGCAGCCTTAACATCCCACTCCTCTTTCTCTCTGGGTCAACGTAGTGTAAAAAGAATAAACCAGAGGACAGACATGTAGTTATCAGTCCACAGAAAATAACCAAAATCAAAGAGAATGGAATAATAGTGAAACTTTACAGATATTCTTTCTGACTTGGTAACGTAGCTTCTAAAGGCTTCCACAGATCCTTGCCATATGGCCCATTTCCATGAATCTTCTCATAATCTAACAACTTGCCTCTCTCCAAATCTAGCTTTTATTAAAATATGCCTGTTTGAGGAAAAGGGAAATCTCAATAAATAAACTATCACAACTGCAAATATCTCCTCTTGGCTCACATTCTGCCTTTTTTTTAATCAGACAAAATATCTCCCACACAGGTTTATAAATATACATCTGTTGTAAATCATGTGTTCATCTTAAAGAATTTAGAAAGCATAGGTTGCTCATTAGTGCTTATCCACTGTCTCTGGATTCCACTTACTAGAAATTTTTATGTGTTGAATGAGAAATTCCTGAAAATAACTTGATCTTTCTTCAAAATCTTCACTATGACTGTTGGCTCAAGCAGAGATTATGTGTGTGTCCCCACTCAACAAGACTGTTGCCTGACATGACTAACTTCTTAGTCTATTATATCCCTCTCTGACTTAGGTGTCTCTGTATCTTAAAAGATTTTTGTGGTGCTTCATTCACTTCTAAAATTTGGAATCCTAGCTGGACGTTGGTGGCTTACACCTTTTTAGATGTACTAGCTATTCAGGAGGCTGAGATCTGAGGGTCATGGTTTGAAGCCAGGCAAAGCAGGAAAGTCTGTGAGATTCTTGTCTCTAATTAGTTACCAGGAAACCAGTAATGGAGCTGTGGCTCAAAGTGATAGAGCAATAGCCTTGAGCAAAATTGCTTAGGGACAGTGTCCAGGCCCTGAGTTCAAGCCCCAGGACAGACAAAAAATCATTTTGTTGTCCTTCAAGACCCTCAATAGTTCCACTGACAAACAACTAGTTCCTCAAAACATTTCCTAAATAACCAGAGTCACCATTATTGAATGAAGAAAATGTACTCTTAGAGGCTGTGGATGGTTGTGCATTATAATACTTCTATCTATGTGTTTCCTCTGTTTCCTTCAACTCAAAAACTGATTCATTTCTTAATTGTTTTTATTTTGTTTTGTTATTCATTAGTTTATATCATGAAACATTTCAAATATAAATGAGATGCAGAGAATCATATAATAAATAAGAATGTCCCTACCACCTGTTTAAAAATACTGACATGTTGCCATGTTTACCTCAGACATATTTTTCAATTTGTTCAGGAACATTTTTAAACAAATATAAATTTTAATGATATAATGAACACCAATATATTTGGTGCTGAGTTCAAACAATTGTTAGTTTGTTGGTTTAGTCTGTTTCTCATTCTTTTTTAAATTGCATTTTATTGTTGGGATGATGTATAGAGGGGTTACAGTTATATTTTTCAGGTAGTGGGCACGTTACTTCTTGAACATTGATACCCCTTCCAATGATTTTCTCCCTCATTCCCTTCCCCTACCCCTTACCAGACATCTTGTTTTTTTCCCTTCCATTCCATCTTTCAAATAAACAGATTTACATATATACAAGATAGCAGGTACCAAAGTCAAATACAGTGATATGAGATAAATTATAAGTGGTTAAAAATAGAGAAAAGAAATAAATTAATAGTATATTAAGAACAACAATCATAAAGATAAAACTCTTGTTTTCATATCCTGGAGTTTATTTCGCTTAAATTCATCCTATATGGCCATATGTACCTATTCATCTCTGAAACTGATACACTACCTGTTAAAATCTCTTCCTTCCTCCCTCTTCCCAGTGTCTCTCAATGTTTTATTTTAGGTCTCAATGAGTTTGCCTACTTTAAGTACACTTCACGTAAGTGGAGTCAGATAGTGTTTATCATTTGTGTCTATCTTATTTCACTAAGCATTGGTATTTTCAAGTCTCATCCATGTTGAAGCATATATTTAATTTCCTTCCTAAGGCTGTATTACCTTTTTTGGTATTTATTCCATGTTTTATTTACTCATCTTGTGGTATTGAATCATGAACATTTTAGATATTGCCAAATGGCTCTCCAAAGTGGCTTCTTCTGATTTATACACTTACCACTGATGTATGAGGATTCTATTTTCCCATAATCTCATTGACACTTGGCTTTATTTAAACCTGTTTAATGGAATGATATGATGCTTTAATTTGAACCCCACCTGACTAGTAATGAAAAATGAGTATCTTTCCCCATGTTTATAAGACATTCAAAATTCCTATTCTATAACTTGACTTAAAAATAATGCTGGGATAGGTTTCTGGTGGTTCACATCTATAATCTTAGCTACTCAGGATATGGAATTCTGAGGATCCTAGTTCAAAGTCATCCTGGGCAGGAAAGTCTGTGAGACTCTTATCTCCATGTAACCACTCAAAAACTGGAAGTGGTGATGTGACTCAAAGATACCATTTGAGCTAGTCGTTAGCAAAACAGAGCTCAGGGACAGTTCCTAGGATCTGAGTCCAAGCCCTACAACTGACAAAAAACAACAACAAAACCAACCACGAGAAATAATGTTGGGGATATATTTATTGGTTTGTATACTAAGCCTATGTGGGGTATGAGTATATGTGTGTGTGCACATGTGGGTATACTTTTAATTTGTGCCTTGTACTTATTCAAAATATTTTGCATTATGTTTTTACAAGCATTTTAATCTTATAGTTTGCATCCTACTTAAGATGGTCTTCCTCCCCTATGTATAATCCATAAACATCAATTACTTTTCTATGCACTTGTTGTTCTACACGCTAGACTCCCCTCTGTGTCTGTGTTGACTCTGTCTTCAAGTAACAATGTCATAAATGTGGAAGAAGACGTCAGAGGCCACAGTCCTGTCAGAAACACTAAGTTGCTTGTATGGATAGGAAGAAAAACATACGAAGGTAAACCAAGGTACAAAATTTAAGTGAGTTATGTACGACTTTTTGAACCTAGAGCTGGAGGCATGGCTCAATGGTATGACACTAGCCTACTAAGTGTGAGGTCCTGAATTCAAATCTCTAGTACCTCCAAAAAATTAATGCAATGGTTTCTTGAACCTTCCAGCCAGTTTAGCCACCAAGCGAATGCAGCTGAGAGTGCTACTAGCGATAACACGTGAAACAGCAGTTACCAACTGAAACCTGCTCTTTCTGATCTACAAAATCATAAGAAATCAACACTTGTTTTAAGGCGCTAAAACTTGGGATGGATTATTATATAGCAAAAGAAAAGCAAGTTGGGAGTTGGTGGCTCACACCTGTAAATCCTATAGCTACTTAGAAGCCTGTGATCTGAATACAGAGGTTCAAAGCCAGTCTGAGCAGGCCAATATTGGAGACTCTGACCCAACTAATGAGCAGAAATCTAGTCTGGAGGTATGTCTCAAATGGTAGAGTGCCAGCTTTAAGCTAAATAAAGCTGAATTGGAACTTGAGGCTGAGTTTAAACCTCTGTATGGGCACACACACACACACGCACACACACACACAGAAAACTGAAAAGTGTGATATAAATTTTACTTTGTGCTTTTTCTAAAAGTTCTAATGTTTTACATTTTGCATGAAAGTCTTTATTATACCTAAATACATGCTCACAATTTATGAGGGTAATAAATAGGAGATATTTGTACTATACCTTTTCTTGAATGGCATAGTAATGTACCATATAATATAATATTGAATATAATGCTTTATCCATTAGTTTGTAATAATTCATCTGTTGTAGACAAATAAAAGACACAGTGCTAATATATTAAAATACTATATTTATCTACATGTTAGTACAGTACATTTCTCTTATTATAGATTTATTTTTCATATTTAAAAGTTATTTTTATGAATCCTAGAATTAATTATCCAGTTCTATATAAGATCTTATTTCTATTTGAAGTTTGAAGATATACTCTATTCATATCTTGCACATATTTGTTAGGTTTATCACTGGTTATCTGATAAATATTATTGTTTGTGTATAGAGTGGTGGTTAATAGTACTTTTAAATTAGTTATTAATGATGCATAGAATACTATTGATTTTTCTGTTAGTAGTCTTTAGCAAGCATGCTAAAATCTTATTAGTTCCAATAATGTTATTTGAGTCTCTCATTTTCTATATACATAAATAATACTAGATTGAAATAAGAATAAATATGCAGAAATATGAGGTGATATGACTTTTTCCTTAATTTTTATTTTCTTCTCCATTAATGAGGATGGGCATATCTTTGTTTAAAGTTTCTTAGTCATCGTTTCTTCTAGGAAGAATTCTGATCTGAATAGATTTGATCACAGAATACTCTAGCTTTAAAAATTTGTAGCATCATTATATATCATTTTAATACATAATATTGTTTTATGTACATTTTCTTTTCATTCATCAGCTTTTTAGTGGGGGCGCAATTTGACTCTTTCACTAGCTTTCAAACAACTTTGTTTTGATTTTTTAAAATCTATTGTGAGGCTTGGACTCTGGGCCTGGGTGTTGTCCCTGAACTTTCAGCTCAAGGATAGTGCTCTACCACTTGAGCCACAGCTCCATTTCAGATTTTCCGGTGGTTAATTGAACAGGGACTTTCATGCCCTGGCTGGCTTTGACCTGCCATCCTCAGATCTCAGCCTCCTGAGTAGCAAGTGTTACAAGCATGAGCCAATGGTGCCTGGATTGATTTTGTTAAGCTGCTATATTTTTCTTATTTCCTAGTTCAATATATTTTACTCTCATGTGTGATAGTTTTCCCTGATACTTTCTTCAAGCGTAATTATGTGCTTTCATAATGTTTCCATTGAATGCATGATTTCTATAATTACAATTTTAACTGTATCTCTCAAATTTTGATAAGCCATTCTTTTATTGAAGCTCCCTTATAAGCATATTGAGTGTCTTAAATATCTTTTATAATTTCTCTTTAACCTAAAATCTGATTAAAGAAAACCATAACAACTTCACACCCTTAAAAATTTGGCAAGTCTATTGTACTTTTTATCCTTGAAACAATCTATCGCTTTATTATACATAACCCATAGGTACAGTTAAAAGAATATAACTGGAAAAATGTGAATTCAATTTGAACTATTAGTAATTCTCAATGGTCATAGGCACAGCACTTTTGTTTGCTTCAGTCTTCCCACTAGCTTAACTGGAACAGTAATAAAGTGTAACCTTTTTTTATAGCAATAATTTCCCACAATCAAATCTTTCTAGTAAGCAGACACAGTGCACAGAAGTAATAAAATAATACTCCTAACTTCAGAAAAGAAATATCTCTGAAAGTATCTTAACAGGAAAATTGTTTTAAATTCTTGTGGGAACTGGGTCTAGTTTTGAGGAAAATAATACTCAAATGGCTCTGACCAGATTCAGTTCTGGAAGTTTTAGGAGAAACTGTAAATCCATGCCAGGAATAGCACTACTTTTCCTTTGTAAAATTTTTTTCCCTTAAAAAAATTAGCTGCATTGTCCGGAATAAATAAGTGAATGGTTTCTCATCCTTTTTGAGGATTCTTTCATGACAAGGTACTTAATTTTGTATTTGCTTCAAGAATACTTAAATTTAAAATGAATTATGGTTTCTACAGCTTTCGTTTTATGTATACATATGTTTGTAAATCTGTGTGTGTGTTGCTAAAGTCTAAATCCTTTAATACTCTTATTTGTATTGCTTGCTCAATTTATGATAGGTTACTCATCTGATAGAGGGGTTTTGAATCTTTCCTTTCAAGAGATTTGCTCTTTTTGAGACTTTTTTTTTTGATGAATTTAAATCCACGATTCTAATGGTTATGTTTTGGTACTGATTCTTTCCTTAGTTTTAATGTTAGTTTCTATTTAACTTTTTTGTTTGCTTGTTTATTTAAGCCAGTCCTGGGGCTTAAACTCAGGGCCTGGGCGCAGGCTTTGAGCTTTCTCAAGGCTAGCACTCTACCACTTGAGCCACAGCACCACATCTGGCTTTTTCTGTGTATGTGGTACCCAGGAATGGAACCCAGGGATTCTAGGCCAACCAACCAGTCCTTCTATTTACCATTAATAATGCTTTTTATATAAATTTATTTTGTTAATTACTAATACAACTATACTATTCTTGTTTATTATATGTCTAGTGTAACTTTTCCCATCTCTTTTTTAATGGATTCATTGATGATTGATTGAAGAATGGTGTTTTGAGACAAGGTCTGACTTTGTAGGCTAGGCTACCTTTGAACTCACAATCCTCCACCTCAGATCCCCAAGTAGCAAGAGCTGCCATGCTTGGCTCCATCTCTATTTTTAAGCTTCCTCTGTGCTTTTGTTTTATGTGTTTCTCACATACAAAGCATATAGATAGAGGGGCTGGGAGTTTGGCCTGGTGGTAGAGTGCTTGCCTAGCATGCACAAAGACCCAGTTTTGATTCCTCAGCATCACATGCAAAGAAAAAGCTGGAAGGGAGTGGTACTGTGGCTCAATGTTAGGACTCTAGCGTTGAGGAAGTCCAGGGACAGTGCTCAGGATCTGAGTTCAAGCCTCAGGACTGGCAAAAAAAAGAGAATATAAATAGATAAATATGTATTGTTTTTTCTTTGTTTTTGCATAAAATGAACTTAGTACATGAATTGATACACTTTCTCCATGTCTCTATCATCTGCTCAATTTGACAATCTATTTTGTTGAACTACCTTTGATATTTTTTTGCCAGTTCTGGGATGGAGCTCAAGGCCTGAGCACTGTCCTTGGGTTTTCTCAAGGCTGGAGCATTACCACTTGAACCACAGCACCACTTCCAGCTTCTTTTTCTATGAATGTAGTACCAATGAATTGAACCCAGGTCTTTGTACATGCTAGGCAATCACACTACTACTAAGCCAAAATCCCAGTCCTATGTTTAAATATGTTGAAATATATACTTAATTTTTTCATTTTTGCACTAAAATCACTTTATTTTTGGTCTTTTCACAAACAGAAACACTTTATCATGCTTTTATTATTGTTCTCTACAGCTTTGGTTTTACTATTCATAAAATTAATGAGTTATCCTTTTGGGTTTTGGTGTTATTCTTTTTGTATAATGTTTCTTCCCGTAATTACCATTTTCACTCTAAAAGATTATCCTGTATTATTTTTTAATATGAATCTATTGACTAAAAACTTTAATCTTTATATATCTGAAAGTTTCATTTTTCCTTTTTTTCTACCTCTACTTATCTGGGTACAAAATTCTAGGTTAATAGCTTTTCTTTTCTTCAGCACTGTTTCATTAATTGCTGTTGTGAATTCTACTATCAGTTTACTCTTTAGGACGTATTCTTTTTGTTCAATATCTTTTTCATTATATTTTATTCTTTTTTATTTTACTGCCATGGTGATGTATAGAGGGGTTACAGTTTTATTAGTAAGACAGTGAATACATTACTTGTTGAACATTATCCTTCCCATCTTTTTCTCCCACTTTCCTTTCGCCATCTCTCCCAAGTTGTAAAGTTCATTTCCAACATATCGTCTTGTGAATATCACTGTTACATTAGTTCACACTTTGTCCTTTTTCTTATTATCTTGTTTTTCCTCTTCCCTTCCCTGATTCAAATAAACTAATAAATGTATATATATATAATACACCAGGTACCAAAGTCAGATACAGCAACAAAAGGAAATAAATCATAAGGGGATAAAACAAAAGTAAAGAAATAATTTCACATAGTACAGTAAAAGCAAGGACCAAAAAGATAAATCGCTTGTTTCCCTATCCTGGAGTTCATTTTTTAATTACTTCAAAGCCCTGGGGCCAGGAGCGTGGGCTAGTGGTAGAAGACTTGCCTAGCATGCACAAAGCCCTGGGTTCGATTCCTGGGTAAAACATACACAGAAAAAGCCAGAAGTGTTGCTGTGGTTCAAGTGGTAGAGTGTTAGCCTTCAGAAAGCCCAAGGACAGTAGCCAGGACCTAAGTTTAAGCCCTACGTCTGGCAAAAACAAAAACAAAGAAATCCTCTAGCATGTCCTTCTATCTGAATTTATATATTTCTGCCAGTCTTGGGACTTGAACTCAGGGTCTGGACACTGTCCTTAGACACTTTTTTGCTCAAGGCTAGAACTCTACCACATGAGCAACAGCGCTACTTACATCAAGAAATCAAACCCAGGGATTTTGGGCATGCTAGGCAACCACTCTACCAGTAGGCAACACTCCCAGCCCTAAATTTATATTCTTTAAATCTGTTTCTTAAAATGATTAAAACCCTTTTTTTAGTAGTGAGGTTTGAACTCAAGATTTCATCTTGGGCCAATGCTTTACCCTACTTGAAACATACCTCCAGCCATTCTTGCTCTGCCTATGTTTTTTTTGAGATGATCAAATTTATTTAACAACTCAAATAGTAGGAGGCTTCAAGTAAATAAAAAGCATATTAGTCTTAATATTAATAGAATTTATCAGAAAAAATATATAAAGAAAGAGCACCTATAACCTTATAATTATATATAATAAGAGTAGACAAAAATTGTACATATAATAGTAAATTGTGACATATATGTCTCAAGTTAAAAATTTTATTTTTGATACTAACATTCCAGAATGTTTTATTAGATTTAATTATACTTTTTTTCATATATTTTATTGTAATTAATAGAAGGATTACATTATATTTGCCAAATAGAAGGTGCATTAATTCACATACATTGATACACTTTCTCATGTCTTGGTCCCCATTTACCTCGCCCCCACACCCACCCCTCATCCTGATTTCCCCCCTTCCCTATCCAATTTCAAATAACCAAACACAAATATATCCAATATATCAGATAACAAAGTGAGATACTGTAACACTATAAGATAACCAAGGAACAGCAAAAGAGATGATAGATAACATAGTACATTAAGGACAACAATCACTCATTGTATGGCTTTTGTTTCTATATCCTAGAGGACCTTTAATTTAGCATCATACTGTATGGCCTTATGTATCTAGGTTTTGCTCTATTGCAAATCTCTGCTATGAGAGCCCAAGGTTTCTACTGATTATGGCAAATGAGGGAAACCATTGAGCCTATGTTCCTTTGAGTCTAGCTTACTTCACTTAATATGATTTTTTCTAAGCCTTCCCATTTCCTTACTAATGGGTGGATGTTGCTCATTCTGACAGAAGCATAGAATTCCACTGTGTACAAATACCACATCTTTTTGATCCACTCATCAACTGAGGGACATCTGGGTTGGTTCCATATCTTTCCTATGGCAAATAGGGCTGCAATTAACATCGTTGTGGTAGTGGATTCAGTATGTCCTTGTTTCTGGATAATTGGCTAAATGCCTAGTAGTGGAATTTCTGGGTCATAGCAGAACTGTATGTTTAGTGTCTTGAGGAACTGCCATACTGCTTTCCATAGTGGCTGAACAAGTTTGCACTCCCACCAAAGTGTAGTAGTGATCCCTCCTGGCCACATCCCCTCCAGCATCTGTTGTTATTAGTTTTCTTGATCCTGGCCCTTCTAATTGGAGTGAGGTGGAATCTTAGAGTTGTTTTGATTTGCATTTCTTTTATGACCAGACATGTTGAGCATTTCTTCATTTGTCCATAGGCCATTTTTGTTTCTTCCTCACAGAAGACTCTCTTTAAGTCTTTGGCCCATCATTTAACGGGAAGGTTGTTACTTTGGAGATTTTGAGTGATTCAGTTTATTGAGCTCTTGATATATTTTAGATATGAGGCCTTTGTCCGTTGAATAGTTGGTGAAGATCTTCTCCCATTATGTAGGCTTCATAATTAATTTACTAGCTATGTCCTTTGCCCTACAGAAGCTCTGCAGTTGAATGTAGTCCCACTTATCCAGCCTTTCTCTGATTTGTTTTGTTTCTTGGTTCTTATTAAGAAAGTTTCAACCCATACCAAGGAGGCCTAGTGTATCTCCTATTCCTTCTTGTAAAGTTTTCAGTGTGTCAGCTTTTACCTCCAGGTCTTTGATCCATTTGGAGTTAATTCTAGTGCAGGGTGACAAAGAAGGATCAAACTTTAGTTTTCTGAAGGTGCTTAACCAGTTCTGACAGCACCACTTGTTGAAGAAGCTATGTTTCTTCCATTCTATTTTTTTGGCCCCCTTGTCAAAGATTAGTTGGCCATAGGCCTGTGGTATAATATCTGGGTCTTCAGATCTATCCCATTGGTCTTCAGGCCTGTTCTTGTGCCAGTACCAAGCTATTTTGATAATTATAGCTCTGTAATAGAATCTGAAGTTTCGTATTGAAATTCCTCCTGCGCTGGTCTTTCTGCTAAAAAGTGTTTTGGCTATATGCGGTCTTTTATTATTCCATATGAAATTTTGGATTGCCTCTTCTATTTCTTTAAAGAATGACATTGGGATATCGATGGGTATTGCGTTGAATTTGTAGATATCCCTTGGCAAGATTGTCATTTTCACGATGTTGATTCTTCCAATCCAGGATCATGGGAAGTTTTTCCATTTCCTCAGTTCTGCTTTAATTTCCTTTTTCAAGGTTTTAAAGTTTTCATCAAAAAGGTCCTTTACATTCTTAGTTAAGATAATTCCTAGGTACTTTATTTTTTTTGAGGCTATTGCAAAAGGAGTTGCTTTCCTGATTGTTGCCTCATTCCTCTAACTGTTGGCATAGAAGAAGACAGTTGATTTTTGAGGGTTGATTTTATACCCTGCTACCCCTCCAAAGTTTTGAATCAGCTCAAGGAGCTTGGGAGTGGAGTCTATAGGATTCTTTAAATACAGAATCCTGTCATCTGCATAGAGGGAAAGTTTTGCTTCCTATTTCCCTATTTGGATCCCCTTTATACTGAGGAATGTTCCATGGATTCCTAGTTTCTCCAGAGCTTTTATCATAAAGGGGTGTTGGATCTTGTCAAATGCCTTTTCTGCATCTATTGAGACAATCATGTGATTTTTGTCCTTGCTCCTGTTGATGTGTTGAATTATATTAATTGATTTGCGTATGTTGAACCAGCATTGCCTCCCTGTGATTAATCCTGTTTGATCATAGTGTATAATTTTTTGATGAGTTGTTGTAGATGGTTGGCCAGTATTTTGTTGAGAAGTTTTGCATTGATGTTCATCAAAGAAATAGGTCTATAGTTCCCATTCTTTGATGAATCTCTGTCTGGTTTGGGGATGATGGTTTTACTGGCTTCATATAATGTGTTTGGTAAAGAGCCTTCATTTTCAATTTCGTTGAAGAGCTTGAGGAGTATTGGTGTGAGCTCTTCTTTGAAGACCTTATAGAATTCAGCTGTGAATCCATCTGGCCCTGGGCTTTTCTTAGGTGGAAGGTCTCTTATTACCATTTCTATTTCAGCGCTTGAAATAGGCCTGTTTAGTTGGGGGTAGTTCTTCTTTGTTCGGTGTGGGTATGTTAATATTGGCTCGGAATTCATCCATTTCTTCTAGATTATTAAATTTGTTGGCGTAAAGATTGCAGAAGTATTCCCTCATGATGCTCTGGATCTTGGTAATTTCTGTCATGGTATTACCATTTTCGTCTGTGATTTTGTTTATTTCTATATGCACCCTTCTTTTTTTGGTAAGATTTGCTAAGGGTTTGTCAATTTTGTTAATTTTTTCGAAGAACCAACTCCTTGTTTTGTTGATTCTTTCTATAGTTTTTTTGGAGTCCAATTCATTTAAATCTGCTTTGATTTTAAAAAATTTGCTTCCTTCTACTGGGACTAGGGTTGGTTTGTTGCTCTTTTTCCAGTTGCTTAAGGTGACACATTAAATTGTTGGTTTGTGATTTTTCCAATTTGTTATTGTGGGCATTGTAGCTATAAATTTTTCTCTGAGTACTGCCTTTGTCGTGTCCCAAAGAAGCTGGTATTTGTCTGCTCCTTTTTGTTAAATTTCATAAGCTGTTGGATTTCTGTTTTGATCACTTCGATGACCCATTGGTGATTCAACAATGTGTTGTTCAATCTCGATGAGTTACAGGGTTTTCGTTGGTGGTGATGGGTGTTCAGTTCCAATTTCAGTGTTTCTGAATCTGCCCAGGTTGTTTTTATGCCCTAAAATGTGATCTGTTTTGGAAAATGTTCCATGTGCTTTTGAAAAAAACGTATATTGTATTGTTGCTGGATGGAATAATCTGCAGATGTCTGTTAGATCTAGTTTCGATCTATGTATGGTTTCAGTGAAAGTAAAGTTTGCTTGATGAAGTTTGGAGCGCTGGGATTAGGTGTGTAGATATTTAGGATTGTTATGTCCTCCTGGAGGAAAGATCCCTTTAGCAGTATGTAGTAGCCTTCTTTGTCTTTTCTCACTAATTTTAGTTTGAAGTCTATTTTTCTGATATGAGGATGGCAACTCCAGCCTGTTTATGGGGGCTGTTAGCTTGATAGAGTTTATTCCAACCTCTCACTTTCAAAAAATTTTTGTTTTTAGGGTAGGATGTGTCTCTTGAAGACAGCATAATGATGGATCTTGCTTTTTGATCCAACTAGACAGTCTACGTCATTTAATTGGAGAGTTAAGTGCATTGATATTGAAAGTCAGGATTGAGAAATATTTATTAGTTCTTGCCATTTTTAAAAGCTTTCTTTAGGTCCGTTGTCTTGACATTTCTTGTGGTACTTAGATGGTATGAGTTTAGGTGCCATTTCTTTCTCTGTATAACATTTTTGTTGTTTTCTATGTGTAGAACATCTTTGAGAATTTCTGTAAGGTTGGTTTGGTTGCTACATAATGTCGCAGCTTTTCCCTGGAATGGAATGATTTTATTGTTCCCTCAGTTATGAATGAGAGGTTAGCTGGGTACAGTATTCTCAGTTGGTAGTTATTTGCCTTCAGGGCATGACATATATCGTTCCAATCTCTTCTTGCTTGCATGGTCTCTGCTGAGAAATCTGGGGTTATTCTGATTGGTTTGCCTTTGTCGGTGATTGTCCTCTTCTCCCTGGCTGCTTTTAGCATCCTTTCTTTGGTCTCTATTGATCCAGTTGGGATTATACTGTGGTGGTGGGAGGTCCTTTTCTGGTCAGGTTTGTTTTGGGTTCTAATAGCTACTTGTATCTGGATGGGCCTTCCCTTCTGGATATTTGGGAAGTTCTCTGAGATGATTCCCTGAAGTATATTTCCAATACCATTGACCTCTTTCTCTAGACCCTCCTCAATTAGCCTTAAATTAGGCTTCCTAATTGTATTTTGTGCCAACTGTAGATAAAACTTATGAAAATAAGAAGAGTAATATGAAGAATATATAGAGAAAAGAGGGAGGTAGATGTATAATATGTCAATGATACAAATTCTAAAAAGAAAAAAGAAACAAAACAACAACAAAATAAAAGAAAACAGAACACACACACACACACACACACACACACACACATTCAAAAAAAAAAAGAAAAGAAAAGGTGGGGTGAGATTCCTCACAATTGAGAGTTCTTACCCAAGAGATACTAGGGTTGAGAACCAGGAGATCAAAAAGCAGGTGACTGTATCGATATAGATATCATTTTTATTCAGACTGTACCCAGAGCTGTCACTGTGTTTCTAGGAATGACTATAGTGACAGAAGGAATGCGGGAAAAGAGAGGAGAAAATTTTTTTTTAAAAAAGGAATAAATCATAACATTAGAAAAAAAGATGTAGGTAAAATGGCAAAGTGAAAATAAGAACACCTACAAATGCAAATGAAAAGGGGTAGAAGGACAACAAACAAAAAAGGTATTCTTCAGTTTTTTTGGGGGGGCGCAGGATAGGAAACTTGTGTCTCCACTAAATTCAGGATCCAAACACTTCACAAAGTCTTTCTCTTGTGATTTTGCTTTGTGGTTTTTCGGATCAGATTGCTTGACTGGTAAAACAAAGCTGAAAGATCCACGGGCAGCTTTGTTTACCAGGTCTGTGGCCGGCCCTGGGGATGGACTTCAGCAGTGCTGGGGCCTTATTTCTGGCTAAGCGATCTCTTGGAAGTCCTTTGCCAGTTAGAAAGATGGCGCTGTCAGCAACACTTCTCAGGCTCCAATTGCTTTGGCTGGGACTTTGCCAGCAGTCAAGATGGTGCTGCTCTCAGCTTGTGGGGGAGGGGGCTCCCTCTCAATGCCACTCCGTGAGCAGAAGTGGAAACTTCTTCTTGAAGGTACTCACAAATTGCTGGATTCTCCGGTTCGGTGAAGCTGGCAGATCCATGCACGGCCGGGTGTCGGCTCTGGGCTTGCGCAGGCTCTGTGTGGCTCCTTCTGCAGCTGGTGGGGTTGTGGCGCCATGAAGTACTGTCTGCTCTGTGGCTGGCGGGGCCCCACGCTGTATTCTCGCGCTGGTATTCTGCCTTTTTCCTCTCTGATTGAGATCTCTGTGGTGCTAAAGCTTACTTAGGATCAATTTTTGGTAAAGAACTGTCCCCTACACTGCCAGAACTTGTATCTTGGCGGGAGCTCAGAACGACTCACATTGAACAGCCGCCATCTTCCGCCAATCTCCCGCTCTGGCTGTTTTTTTTTCTTTTTTGCCAGTCCTGGGCTTGAGCTCAGGGCCTGAGCACTGTCCTTGGACTTTCTCAAGGCTAGAGCTCTACCACTTGAGCCTCAGCACCACTTCCGGCTTTTTTCTATGTATGTGGTACTGAGGAATCGAACCTGGGTCTTCATGCATGCTAGGCAAGCACTTTAACCACTAGGCCAAACTCCCGGCCCCTCTGGCTGTTTTTTATATAGGGGCTCACTTTTTTCTGTTGCTGGCCTAGACTCTGATCTTACTATTCATGTTTTCAAGTGTAGCTGAGATTATTGGTGCATGCCATAATGTCCACTTATTCTATTCCTGTCTAGATGTGGCTCTCCCATGTATTTGTGTACCTAGGCTGTCCTGGAATGCTATTCTTCACAATTTCAGTCTTCTGGTTAGATAAGATGAAGAAGAATGAACCACTATTTCCAACTATTGGTTCAAATGGTGTCTCATGAACATTTGGCCCATTGAACCATGATCCTCCTGATCTCTTTTTTTTGAGTAGCTAGGTTTATATGAGCCACTTGCATCTGGCTTAAGAAACACTTTTCATTTGAAGAGTTTTCTGTTCCTTCAGTTTTAACGTTAGGGGATATACTCTCCCCACTAAAGGTCTCCATACTGACCTCCAACCCAGGCTACCAGTCCTTTATAACCAGCAATACCTTTTCCTAGATTTTTGATGCTCATACCTATTATCAGTACCATCCTCTCTATCCTCAAACCTTTGCTTTAATTTCCTATTTAATTCATGATCTCATATTCTCTTCATAGTTTAAGTTGTTCCTTTATTATCAGTTTGGATATTCAGAATATCCTTATTTTGCATTGGACATTTTGTTCTAGTATGCTATTTTCTATTGAAATAAACTCATGCTTTAATTTCTTACAAACTTCCCTCATCTTAAACTGATTTTGTGAATTCTGCATCTTGGGTTTGCAAACGTATTTTAAGCACTTCATCCTGTTTTCTTACTTGCTTCCTTCCATCCTTCCTTCCTTCCACCTGGGCCACAGACTTTTGGTGCAGAATCATATTGAAGCTTTAGTCTTGGTGATGTCGGTGATGTGGCAAAAATACTCTCCAGGCTTGCTGTCAACTTGGCCTATTTCCTGGTTTCTAGGCTAAGTTGGACTCCTCACTCATTGCTTGCCTGGATCTCTCTATCATTAACTTCAGGCACAGCTGTGTTTTGCCATCTCTTTCCAGGAGTTAGGGGTGTGGGTGGGGGTATTTCCCAGTCTTCTGCTTTAATTGAAGAGGCTGGCTCTGTTTCCTTCACTATTATGCAATGTCTGTGGTCCCTACACTTCTCAGAAGGTAAATTCACTATTGTCTGTTTTGAATGGCAGAACTCAAGAAGCCCTATGGTTGCTTACTCTTGTTTATTTCTGTTATAATTCTGATCTGTGGAGACAACTATTTTGGTTGCAAGGCTGGGTAGGTTTATTTTCAGTTGTTAGCGTTTATCAATCATGCAATATACTGGAGCAGATGGAGAGCCTCATATTATGAGCTTGCTTCAACATGTTGTCAGGAAGTTGCCTTTTCCCTCACAAACCCCGGTTTACACATGATCCTTTGCAAAATCTCTCCCTCAGCAATCTCTTCGCTACTTCAATCCCTGCTTATTTTGATACATTTTCTTCTTTAACTTCTCTATCCATGGTGCACTGCTGCATGTATTATATAAGATGTAAGAACAATGTAAGATGTAAGAGAGTTTGTGTTAGTTTCTACTTGTACTGTATGCCCTCTTTCTACAATTCTACCATCCTTCAATTTCAGAATCTGGTTGGTGGAATGGTTCAAGTAGTAGAACAGCTGTCTAATAAGCTGAGTTCACATTATTAAAAAATCAGAATCTAGATCATTACACAGATAAAAGACTGTGTTAAGCATTTAAATTAGTAGATTTCAGATTCTTTTCTTTGGTACATGTCCTGGGGCTTGAACTCCAGGCATAGGTGTTGTCCCTCCTTCTTTTGCCAGTAATCTACCATTGAATCAGAGCTCTACTTCTGCACTTTTGGTAGTTTAGTGAAGATATGAGTCTAAAAGACTTTTCTGCCTATGCAAGCTTTGAAGCACAATCCTCAGATCTTAGTCTCTTGGTAGCTAGGATTACAGGTATGAATCACTAATGCCCAGTTTGGCAGCTACATTTGGACTACTGATGTTCTGTCTGTCTGTCTGGGACCTGGAAGTGCTTAGATGGACCTGTTGACCCATGGCTGCCCTCAATCAATGATTGATGACTTGGATAAAGAAAAGCTCGGATTGCTTGCTTTTGGTGGCAGCAACTATGAAGCAAAAAGAAAAGGTTGTAAGTCCTTTTTGTAGCATTTTGTCTGAGATTATTCTCTTTGGTTTATTCTTCACTGGCATTTTTTCCACTCCTGTAGTGTCTTCTCTTGTGAAACCTTCTTTAAATAAGTCATTCACATCTGAATCTCATCTTAGGGTCTACATTAGAGGATCCTCTCCATAACACACATCTTGGAAAGCACAAATTAGAGAGGCAGATCTATCTATCTATCTATCTATCTATCTATCTATCTATCTATCTATCTATATTTCTGTCTTCATGGGTGTACCATCTTCCTTGTTCACTGCCTTTTACAAACTTTGTGCCAGGTACCTGTGGCTCACACCAGTAATCCTAGCTACTCAGGAGGTGAAGATCTGAGGGTCACAGTTCAAAGCTGGCCCAGGCACAAAAGATTGTGAGACTCTTATCTCCAATTAACCACCAGAAAACCAGAAGTGGAGCTCTGGCTCAATGTGGTCAAGTGGTAACCAGGCCCAGAGTTCAAACTAACAAAAATACTGTACAGAGGATGTACTGAATGATTACAGTTACATAAGGCAGGCAATGAGTTCATTTCTTTTTTAACTTTGTCACCCTCTCCCTCATTCTCTCCCACTTTTTCCCCTCTAAACTTCCCTCTCCCCCTGAGTTGTTTATTTCATTTCCAACAGAGTGTCTAGCAAATTTCTCTGCTGAATTGTCTGACCCATTGTTCCACTATTTCTGTTTCTGTTCATTGCTTATTTATTCTCTTGAGTAGAGGGTCTGTTTTTGTCCTTCTGTCCTTTTAAGATAGCCTTTGTTGTCTCTCTTTGCCTGAGGCTATTGATGATCATTAGTTCTCAGGAATACAGATCTCAACATTTCCCCAAGTTTCATTGGAAGGTTAACACAGATGCTTCTCAATTTCTAATACGTTTATTACTGGATAGAAAAATGCATCCTAACTTGAAAATATCCCAAGTGGAAAATACAATGGTTCTGCCTAACCCTTTACATCCCAGCTCAGTAACATAACCCACTGTAGAGTAGCCACAAGGGATTTGCAGATAGATGGATAGATAGATAGATAGATAGATAGATAGATAGATAGATAGACAGACAGACAGATAGATAGATTTCAACCATAGATTCCTAGCCAAGAAATACAGTCTCTCTTGTATACACATTGCTTTTATATCATTGTTGAGTAGAAAAACTCATAAGTTGGATCAATTGTATACTCACAAGTTTGTGGTGCAATTTTGATTAAGTAGGTTTCCTTTCACTGGAGAGCTATGGTTGTCCCTGTAGTACTGAGTCTTTTAGGACAGTGTATTAGTATGCATTTTTGGTGTGTTTTGTTCATATGATAAACCCTTAGTGTTGAAAACACAGGTGGCCTTCTTTAGTATTCCATCTTCAGATCTTAGGAAAAAAGTGTCTAGAGAAGCGAATTTTGAATGTGTAGTCTGAGGAACACTGAGACTACAGTCACTTACAGAGAAGGAAGAGTGGCTGTTAAAATTGAAGGTGTTGGAATCCCCTCCAGATGCAGCAAAGCTAAATCTCTAGGGGCAAGATCTAGAATAAAATTATCAGGGACTTCATATACTATAGAATGTAGATCTGTCAGTATTTTTTTTACTTAAATGGACCTACTTACTTAAATATGATATATGGAAGACAAAACATGTTATAGATGTTAGACATTCAATAAGATTGTTTAAATTACAAGGTCATTCTAAAAGCATCTTATCCTCCTGGAAACTCAAAATAGGTAACTCCTATCACACAAACAAACTTATGATGGAATTATGAAAATAGGTACTAGTAGATTACCTATAGACAGATGTTAAGGCTAACTATGTGAGTCATTATTCATTTAATTCAGAAAATTAACCCTCGGTATTTTTCATTTTGCTTTTTGTTGTGGAATGATAATCACAATATTCATCTCATATCTACTAGAATTAGAGAAATTTAGTCCTAGTAAATCTCGGTCTGAGCTTACAAAGGTTGATAAGCAATCTCTAAGGTTTTTTTTTTTCTGTGAGTTGAAGCTACAACCTGTTTCCATGGAGATAGACACCAGCTTGCCAAGGAAACAGACGAAGGAACTGTAACATTAAGTACTGTTTCAATTTGAATTCAATTGACTTCAAAATAAATCTGGAGACAACTTGAAAGTATTATCATGAGAGTGTCCCATACTGTATTAAAACAGCTTAACAAACATAGCAAGCTACTGTGAATATAGGAATTGGATCTCTACTTCTGAAGTAAACTCCAAAGCATATACAGCTTCAGACACCTCAAAAGTCAAGTTTTGAACTGTGTAGATCAATTAACAACTTTCTTTTCTTTTTTTTCTTTTCTTTTCCTTTTGATGAGGTGGAACACAGGGCCTTTATACACCAGGCAAGCTCTCTGTCACTGAGCTTTGGCCATAATTAATATACAAATCTTAGACAAAGTAAATTAGTTATAGGATTGCTTTTTATGTCCCTTAACCGTACTCACTCAGAAAGGAAACACAAAATGAGGTTTAAAAAAGGAGGAAGTGTCTTTGTAGAGAGCTTTGTGTTAGATTCTGTGCAATTTAAGGATGAGGCTCATAGATTCTTGGTATGATTCCTTCTACTGTGTTCCCTTGGGTCATTCCCTTTCATGACTTGGCCAATTTGATGTGTGTATATCTGTCTTTGTATCAGTATGTGTACTGACCTCTTAGGGATCTTTTATCAATGAATCTCATCATACGTTGTGACTTGCTAGGAGCAAATTTCTCTAACTACAGATATGAGAGTCTAATTTTGGAACAGTTGTAGCAAATGTATCATCAAATCTGTTGGTGAATACCTATGTATCTATATTAATATTTACTTTAGGATTCCTTTAAAAGACCTTGCACAGAGTTACATATTAGAACATTATTGTTCTTGGAAAGAAATAGGATGATATTAGTTGAAAGTTGGACAGAGATGGACATGAACACAATAAATAATTGGTCAAAAGTCAGGATATGAAACTCTAAGGAGAGTGAAGAATTAAAGAACAGTTTACCAAAGTCCATTGAATTATTCACACACACACAAATATATGTGTATATGTAATTTTCTAGGAAATATATAGATATGTGTAATATGTAGTTATATATATATGTATTTATATATATTTATGTATTTCCCTAGAAAGATAATGAAAGATTAATCAATATTCTATCCACTAGAATTTTAACAAAATCTAATTATTCTCTATAGAGGTACATATTTCTAGGTTACAATTGGAAAGCCAAGGGTTTAACAAATACAAAAGCCAGGTTTTTGCAAGATAGAAAATATTTAAGAATGAGGATACTGTGGTAAGGTATAACATGGAATAAAAGCACATTACTAAGAGCTCCATCAAATTTCCTCTGATCTCAGTATCTGTGGCCTTCTTTCCTGAACTGTCTTGTGGTTTACTGGAGCTATTTCCTTTGCATAGAGAGCCAGAAATTCCTAGAGATCCACATCCTGTGCCAATACTATATTCTTGGGATTATGAAAACCCAGATCCCTTTTCTTGGAATAGGACACACTTTGATTTTAATACTCCAGAGTTTACAGCAGGCTTAGGCAGAGGCTAAGGTTTTGTATGAAAACCTTGATTTTACTTGCATTTTAATTTTCGTGCCCTGTGTTAGCCAGTGTTCCAGAGCTTGGCAAACATCATTTTCAACTTTTGTGTAGTCTCCTCCATCAAGGAATGGAAGCAATGTATGTGTCTAGTAGGATATCTTAGAAATCACAGTGGATGACTCTTTAAGACTAGATTACAGAAGTCATTGTTTCTTGAGTGGTCTTTTCTGCAGGAAGTCATTTGCCAGGTAAGGCATACCCTCACTTATCCCTATGGAGAAGTCTATGGAGCAAGTATCTGAGCCCTCTTATCAATAGCCAATATGAACTTGTCATTAACCACCTATTTCCTGGCAGTACTGAGAATTGAACACAGGGTGTTATGCATACTCTTCAAACCCTGTGCTACTTGAACCTTGCCCTAGTCATGAGAGTGCTATCTTTTATTCCCTGTCAGTCCAGGGGCTTGAACTCGGGGCCTAGGCATTGTCCCTAGTCTAGTGCTTTACCACTTGAGCCACAGCACTACTTCTGACTGGGTTTTTTTTTGAGTAGTTAATTGGAGATAAGAATCTCATAGACATTTTCTGCCTGGGCTGGCTTTGACCTGCAATCTCACCTTCTAAATAGCTAGGATTACAAGTATGAGCCACCAGTGCCAACCTTACATTTGGTTTTAAATAACATCCTGTCATCAATAAGCTGTGTAATCTATGGTAAGACAATAATATAGCTATTGGGCATCGGTAAAATGTGACCTCTCTGAGTTGCATAAGGATTAAGGGAGAAAATATCATAAAATTTCTAAGTATAGCTACTAGTGCTATGATGTAAGTCAATACATTTTGGATATTCTTAGAGCATCCTAGGACAACATTTGTCAGTTACAAGTTGGAATCTAGTCCATAGCTTCTGTGGTCCCAGTCATCTATCTTACTAGATTCTGAGCACAGAGAAGTGTGAATAGAAGGCTGCATCCCAATTGGGGAAAACACAATTCAAAGCACATGCACTTGCAGTAGGCCAGTAATGTCAGCTTTATAAATGACACTCAGACCACTGCATTATTGTGATAAGATTTGCCATTTTGCCTTAAGTAAACTTATACTTGCTGCCTGATCTATCACTGTTCCCCTCCCACCACTATAAAGGCGGTATAGAGCTGGAGCAGCTATTTAAACAGCTAGGAGACAGTGCTTTGTTGTTAGAAATTGGTCTGGACAAGCTTCTTTCCTCCCATATCTCCTTAAATCCAGTATGATGTGTGTAAGGCAATACTCCAATTAACAGTTACATAAATGGAGGTTCTTTTCATCTAGCAAGTCTGGTTCAAAAAGATTTTCATGGAATATTAACATATGCATATGAATAGACATCAGGCAATTGTAATAAAATGGAGGACAAAATGCTCATGTTCTGACAATTAAGATATAATGAAGAAAATCAGAATTCGGAAAGCTAAGGAGGGAGTGAAGGAAGATGTGGGGTTTCTGGACTTCAGACTCCCGTTAGAGAACAATAGAGATTCTGCCTTAATGAGAAGTGGAAGGAAAGAGCATCAGCTGTAATGGCTGCAAAGAGGGACCCAAAGGAGCTTGTGTTACTACTCATCCCTCTACCATGGCTGAAGAAAGCACCTCCAGGAATACCAAGAGTATCTTGGACAATGTCACCCACAGAAATTGTTTTTAACCTCTACAGTCCAGGTTGTACTTGTAGGCTATGAAGATTTGTTGATTACTTTTTGTAGGATAAAGTCCTAGGAGACATCTAAAACAGAGGTAGTAGCATAAAGCATGTTTGGAGAGAGGGAGAAATGACAAAGCATTTTTGTGACTCTCACACATTTCTTTCTACTTTTGGACTCTTCTGAATGATGTTTCCTAGGATGGGTACTGCTATTTTCCTTGTTTATTCAGAGGCTTTCTTGAGATTTCTGTGGAATTTGTGATTAAGTCAAACCATGAACTTGACAACTGATATGAAGAGAGCCGATTCTTTTGGCTCAATAAAAGTTCGGACCATACCTGCGGGAATGGTGCACTACAGTTTAGAGAAGGCATCTTTGATTGAGAGCCAAAAGCACCTAAAGACGTAAAGTGCTTTCCTGATGTTCCATGCTAAGCTCAAGAATTATTTTTTAATGGAAGAGAGAGAGAGAGAGAGAGAGAGAGAGAGAGACAGAGAGACAGAGAGACAGAGAGACAGAGAGACAGAGATAGAGACAGAGTGAGACATGCTTTCTTGACCTATATCATAATAAAAAGAAGAAGTAATAATATGTTTAAGTTATTTGGAGGATAACTCAGGATAAATGTCCAAAGATTCCAGTATCCATAAACTGCAATAAGATAAATTTGATAGTCATTATCAAATGTCTTCAGAAGAACAAATAAATTCTAATATGGAAAGAATGGGATCCACTGAGCGAATAAAAGTCACGTTTTGTGCATTAGTGTGTTCATAGCATAAGTGAAGCACTGTCCAAAGTCCTAGAAATGAAAGATGGCATCATCCTTGTACCTTAGGACCTCATGATCTTTTGGGGAAGATCAACACATAAACAGGTAGTTGTCAATTAGTATGATAAAAGTAGTGAGCTATTTAAACACAGTAAACTATCAGCATTGGCCTTCAGTAAGTGATAGTGCTACTCTGAAGATAGTGTACAAAATCCCCTAGACACGTTATATGCTGTTTTGAAAATACACTATGTGAAGGTGTGAAACGTGTTTTGTTTGTTTGTTTACTTATTTTTATATTCTCTGAAGTTAGCATATGGCTAGTGCTTGAAATATTAGTTTGTTCCACCAAACTGAATCGCCATGTCAGCGATTCTGCTGAATGTCATGAAATGCTGGGCCTCACTCGAAAAGAAATATGGCTTTCTGGTCATCTTATGAGTATCTCTTTTTTTCCATGTTTGCTGCTGTAATTTGTTTTTTTATATATTTTTATTGTAATTAATAGAAGGGTTACAGTCTTTTCATTTCAATTCACCCAATCTTTCTTCTCATGAAATATCTTCAAACATTAAGGAAATCTATATAATTGTCTTCCATTAAGACATTGGGCCACCAATTCTATCCTTTAAAAATGGTGATTGCCTATAATCCTAGCTATTCAAGAAGCTCAGATGAAAGAATCACAGTTTGAGGATAGCTTAGGCAGAAGAGATTTGGAAACTAATCAGCAAAAAGCAGGGCTGGTAGAGCTCAAGTGGTAGAGCACCAAAAACCAAACAATCTGAGTAAGCATGAGACCTTGAATTCAAACCCATTCCCCACACACAAACTTGAGAAGGAAGTGCTAAAGATCTCCTCCTGCCTGATGATCTTTTAACTCTTGCATCAGACCTCTCTTACTCAAAAGAAAACTTTTTTGTGTGTCATCCCAAGCCTCTCACAGGAAATGACCTCCATATTAACATTGTAGTTAATAGTACTATACACAAAAGAGCCTTTCACTTACCATTATCAAATCCTCCCATATCTGCCTTAAAATTATACTCAGAAACCTTTCCTTTCTTTTTGTTACATTGATACTGCCTTGTTGTCACCTATTTCCTAGACTTTTGCATTAACATTCGAATCCCATTCTTGCAAAGCTTCCAAAGCAATCTGGAGACTATTTAAAAAAAAAACCTTTCATAGCTCTCTATTACTAATGGAACAAATTCAACAGCCCTTAATACAGTTTACCAAGCCTTTATGCCCTGTTATGTGGATTGGGTTGGAATGAATTACAGTGTGTTATCTATAAACAGAATAGTCACAGTCCATGATCAATTCTTTCAGTAAATTGAAGTCAGCTTATACAAATACTACCTTGGAATATTCTAATTTCTTACCCCACCAAACACAGAGTTACAAAACATGGTTACAAAACAGTATTACAACATGGCTGTGTTTAGATGCTGAAAGGTTCACTTTAGGAAAAAAAATGCTCCTCTCCTGGATAAAGTGGAAGCTATAGAAATAACAGCCTTTCCAGTGCTGGGAGGCCCCGACTGCACCTTCTGATGGTGATTTGCGTACTTAACAGCATTTGTATTAACACCTTTTTGATGCATCAATATGGTTCAGGAGTCAGTCAGCACCTCAAGTTTTTTATTGTTAGGTCTACTGTCAGTGAAGTGCTGTTGTGGCTCTCTCTAGGATCTGCTCATGCTAACTGCTGAAAACTTTAAGGCTATTGTTTAATGGTTTAAAAGGTTTTAGTATATTATTGTGGGGAAAGCAGAATTACTCACAGCATGGTGGGTAAGGAAGTACAATGAGAGACAGAGAGGGAGAGGGAAAGAGAGACAGATGAGACAATAATTAGTTGATTAACTTAAGCCTCTCCCGACTTTATATTCTTAATTTTTGGTTTGATTATTTTTGTTGCTGGTAGTGGGGCTTAAATTTAGGACCTGGATACTATCCTTTAGCTTTTTCTATTCTAGGCTGGTACTCTACAACTTGAGCCACAGCTCTACTTCTGACTTTTTTGGTGGTTAAGTAGTGATAAGAATCTCCTGTCCAGGCAGGCTTCACACCATGGTCCTCAGATCTTAGTCTCCTGAGAAGACAGGATTACAAGTATGACCCACCAAGCCTGGCCAAGCTTATAGGTTTTGAAGCTGGAGTCTGGTATGACAGCTGGTCTTGTTTCAGTGTGGATGCCACTGTATATTTGGTCTTGAAAAGTGAGTTAATAAAGTTCTCCTCTGAAAAATATCTACCACTTCCTTTCATTGTTATTACCACTTTCTTAATAAATTGATATGGTCCTTAAAAGCATAAAAATGAAAGGGTTTGCTTCCTAATTGCTATTCTGGGAGTGTGTGAGAAGCATCCTTTGCTGGATGATGATCATCTACATTTGAATCTCCATTGCTCCATGACTGGCTTTGATTCACCCATAGCATGAAAATTTGTTCTGGTCAACTTTGTATGTGGATGGTATGTAATAGGGTTGTCTTTTACTAAAGCATTCTTTGACTATGTGTTCAGTTCTCACAATCCTGTATGGATAATAAAAGGGTTTCTTGACACCCTCTCCAATGACTTATATAACCATGTTCTTTTTGTTTGTTTGTTTGTTTGTTTGTTTGTTTTTTTGGTGGTCCTGGAGGCTTGAACTCTGGGCCTGGGTTCTATCCCTGAGTTCTTTTTTCTCAAGCCTTGTACTCTACCACTTGAGACACATTGACACTCTCAGCTTTTTCTGTGACTTAATTGGATATCAGAATCTCATGAGCTTTTCTGCCTAACCTGGCTTGGACAACATTCCTAAAATCTTAGCTTCTTGAATAGCTAGGACTACAGGTGTGAGCCACTGGCACTCTGCTCTATGTTCTTATTGAGCACACAATAGGCAAGAGTGAGATTGAAATATAGAAACATATATAAATATTATTTGGACCATGACATCCATCTCCAGTGCAGTGTCTCTACAGGAATCTCAATCATGCTTCCTCTTTGAGTCAAAAGAATTTTAGGTCCACATCACTGGATTTCTGAGTGGAACAACCTGAAGCTCTAGGTTAGGAACAGGAGATGAGCGGGAATAAAGGGGGTAAGCAATGTAGATGTCTGTGTCTGTGTCAAAGGAAGACATGATTGTCATTAAAGACAAAGCAGAGAAGGGGTGGTTAAGGACAGAAAGCATGCTTGTACTGATCACAATAATGATCACACACTGAGTAAATATTGAAATGTGTCTGAAACTACTCCAGATACTTCGTATGTATTAAGTGATTATTTCATGTAGTGACTGATTATATCTCTCAATAAGCCCATGAGTAAAGTGTTAATAATCACATAGTACATATGATGAGACTGAGACTAACAGAGACTAGGTACCTTGCATAATGTTTCCTAACTTGCTAGTGGTAAAAATAAGCTACTGACTATATGTTTATCATTTCATTCATCTGCTATGGATATGATCTGATTATTTCCCTGTATTCAAACATTGTGTTAATAACAGATGTTGCTTAAAACAAATGGGCTTTATGAATATTTCCAGAACTTTTTTTGTGCCACTGGAGATATAGATATGCAAATATTAGAAATACCTACAAAAGAGTCTACAGGGTGTATATGTAAACATGGTCCTGTGGAAAATCTTAGGAGAGAGTTTTGTGTCCACCAGCCTTCTGCTACTAAACTCTGATTACCCTGATCCAACCTCAGGTGAATGAATCCACCCTCCAAGAAATGAGTTTCTTTCTGTCCACTCATTGGTTCATATATTTATTCATTTATTTAACAGATGCTTATAGCTTGATATCAGGGGTTGGACATACATCATTCAACAAAGCAGTCAAATGTCCTATCATTCATAGGGCTTAAGTTACACAAAGAATATATGTGAAATTATCGAGTATATGCAAAAGCATGTATTTAAATGAAAGTTTAAATAGAGTTACTAAAGAAACACTTGACTGGGAAAGTGATCCTTCAGTGAGCCCTGGATACCAGAAGAGGCAAGAGCCATGTGAATATCAGGGGAAGGTAAGTTCATGCAGAGAATAGCTACTGCAAATGTCTTAGGCAGGTATATACATCTGTATATTCAAAGAACATCAAGGGAGGGTGAGAGAAGCAATGTGAAAGAAATCAGAGAGTAGTAGGAAAAGGGGCCATAGTAGTAATGATGGCCTGGATTTTGGCCTTAGTGACCTTTATAATGACTTTGATGTTTATTGTGAGTAGAGCTGAAAAGCTGTTGGATATTTGAGTGCAGAAATGACCTGATATGACACAAAAACAAAACAAAACAGAACATAAAACTGTCAACTCAACCCCCAAAACACCCCACACTCTGACTTCCAGGCTAAGACTTCTGTATGGGATTAAATATAAAGGCAGGTTGATCGAGCTGGGTGCTAGTGGATCATGCATGTAATCCTCAGTGCAAAGGAGGCTAAGCTCTAAATACCACAGTTTGAAGTTAGCCTAGACAGGATCATCTATGAGATTCTTATCCAATAAACATCTCAGCAAAAGCTGGAGTCATGCTATGACTTAAGTGGTAGAATACTAGCCTTAAGCACAAAGAAGCACAGAGACAGTGTTCAGGCCCTGAGTTCAAGCCCAAAAATTGGTTAAACAAAAACAAAGACAGGTTGATTAATCCACTTACGATAATCCAAAGAAGAGATATTGCCTGAATTAGTTTCCTAGTATTGGTGTGATAAGTTATTACAGACTTAGTGCATTATATTACCTATTATTTCACAGATTTCAAGGTTGGTAAGACAGAAACAAATGCCTTGGAACAAAAAAGCAACATTTTGGCAGACTGTGTTTCTTTTTGGAAGCTCTAAGGAAAAATTCATTTCCTGCTTATTCAGGTCATTGGCAGAATCACTTGGTTAGTCCTTCTGGTTATAGGAATCAGGTTCTATAAAATGAGGGCTGAAGTGCCATTCTTTGGTCTGTACAGAGATCTCTTCATTTCAGAACCAATAACAAGGTCCTGAATGTTTCTCATTTTGCCATCTCTCTTGCCATATTTCTTTTGTAATATCTTTCTCTAACTTACCTGGGATAAGTAACATTTTTATGGACTCATGGAATTGAGCTGTGGATATAATTCGATAGAGGTCGTTTTTTCTGCCTACTAAGGGCTGGTTTAGATCAACAGTAGAATTAATAGGATTTGTCCAAGTTGTTGATAATGGGAATGCAAGAGAACTATTAAGGTTTTTCTTTGGGCCTATGTAATAGGAACTAATGTATCGCAGCCACTGACTAAGACAAGAAAGATTACACAAATGTTTTTTTGAACGTTCTGTCAAGATAGGTTAGGTTATGCTAGAGTGACAAATGATCCTAAAATCTATTTTTTTTCAAAAAGTGTGGCAAGCATATTATTATTTGGGGGGGTAATTGCTTCAGTGTTTTACAAGGCTTTAAGGATAAAAGGTGTTCTCGGTTTTATAGTTTCATAATTCATGGTGAAAACCATTTTTATCTTCATATCTTCCAACCCATAAAGCCTGTGAATTGTGTGTGTGTGTGTGTGTGTGTGTGTGTGTGTGTGTGTGCATATGCACATGCATTGGTACTGGGGCTTGAACTTAAGGCCTTGATATTATTGTCCCTTGGCTTTTTAACTCAGGCTTTGCTTCTCTACCACTTGAGTTATAGCTCTATTTCTGCTTTTTTGGTAATTATTCGAGATAAAATTCTCAGCTGGTCCCTGTGGCTCACAACTGTACTCCTAGCTATTCAGGAGGATGAGCTCTGAGGATCGTGGTTCAAAGCTAGCCCAGGCACTAAAGTCTGTGAGGCTCTTATCACCAATTAACCACTAGAAAACTGGAAGTGGTGCTGTGGCTAAAGAGTTAGGGCAGTAGCCTTGAGCTGAATTGCTCAAGGACAGTGCCCAGGTCCAGAGTTCAAGCTCTGGCAAAAAAAAAATTCTTATGAACTTTCCTACCCTGGGTAGCTTCGAATCACAATTCTCAGATCTGTCTCCTGAGTAACTAGGGTTACAGGCATGAGCCACTGGCACCCTAAATATTCCTGAAATTTTATTTTTTACCAGTTCTGTGCCTTGAACTCTGAGTTTGGGTGCTGTTCCTAAACTTCTTTTGCTCGATGCTAGCATTCTATTACTGAAACTACAGCATCACTTCTAGCTTTTTCGGTCATTAATTTGAGATAAGAGTCTCACAGATGAATTATTTTCCTGTCTGGTCTTTTTTTTGTTTTGAATCATGGTCCTCAGATCTCAGATTCCTCAGTAGCTAGGATACAGGCATGGAACCACCTGCACTTGGCTCCCTGAAATGTTTTTAACTTCCTATTCCTTCTCACATCTGCTTTAAAATGGGCATTTGAAGTTCATTTAGACTTCTTTAGAGTTCAATGTATTCATGAGTAATGTTATCAAATTTATTCAGTTATTTCTGGGACATGCTTCTAACATTATGCTTTTCAAAATTGTTCATTATAAAGTAGAACACTATTTAATGATATATACTATTGTTTAGGTTATCACAAGAAATACTTTCAGAAAACTTTTCAGCATTGCATAGTAGAGATCGATATCCTTTCCATAGTCAGATGAAATTATCACCCTCTCGATACCTAGCCTTGAGGCCAGTACTGTGATTCTTTTCTGTTTCAGTAGGATCTATTTTGGGCATCAATTACTCAATCAATTAGACTAGGCCAGGTCACACAACAACATCGAATACATTGATATTTCAATAGCATATGACAACAAAAGTTTATTTCTTGTTCACACAACTCTTTCATGCTTTTTTTTGTTCTGGAATCTACTTTGATAATGCACCTGTAATCAAGATTAGTGCAAAACATATCAGGAGGTATAGAAGAAATCATGGATCCCTATGGATTGACTCTTAAGGCTTTATCTAGAAGTAATGCATTAGACTTCTTTTCACCTTTATTTGCCCAGAATAAGCCAACATGATGTCATTGACATAGGAAATATAGTTCTCTACAAGACTGGAGAGATTGGGTTAGTAAATGTTTTCAAAAAAATAGCTTAAGAGAGAGGGTTAGATCAAGAGTATGATTTTGAATATATTGTTTGAATTATACACATTCAGAGGGAGATGTAAAGCAAGTATGAGGGTCTAGAGTTGAGGAGAGAGATTTTAGGAATGTAGAACACAGTCCTAGGCAAATTGAGTAGTTACAGTCACCAAAGAAGTGAATGTATTGTGAGAAGAGAAGTGATCCACTATAATTTAGAAGTATAGCATAAAGAAATGAAAAAAAATAACAAATATCCAGGAAGAAGTAGACAGTGTGTTAGAGCGAAAACTTGCGTTCTATGATGGACTGAAAACCAAGGAAAGAGATAATGAGAAAGCTACCCATCTTTGCCCTGATATAGAGAGTTCAATTAAGGTAAGAATTGAGGATTGCTTCATTAGTTAGAAATCACTGGTGATTTTCAGAACAGTTTGTGTGGAGTAGTGGGAATGAGAGTTTTATAGAAATATGCTTTAAGAGTGAGAAGAAAGGAACTCATGATAGTTAAGATAACAGATGTAAGGATCAGTAGGGTAGAAAACATTAAAAAATAGTGACTATAGACTAAAAGGAAGTGACAATATAGCAGTGGGAAGAAATAATCACTGAAAATGAGGCATTTAAGGATACAGAGTAACGTTGAAAGGATACAGAACCAAGTTCATAAAATAAAACTTGAGTGTTAGCAAGAATCATGAATGACTCCATTCTTAGGAGTATTAGAAAATATTGAGCATAGGGTAAAATGCTAATAGGCAGGTGAATGCACTGGTGGAAGCTTATTGAAATTCTCTATTGATTTCTTCTATTTAATCAATAAAACAAGAATCAAGATTAGCTGAGAGTAAGGAGAAGAAAGTGTTGGGTTGGAAATAGTTGAAAATATAGAAAAGAAGTGCCATAGAGAACTGTAGAAAGGACTATGAACTATGGAAATACATTGCTATGAAGTAGCAATGAGAATGTTTTGGGGGCAATGAGTAATCATAAATTCAAGAACAATTCAGCATGAATATTTCTTTCTTCAGTCAAATTCACATATAGAAGCAGAGACATGTCTAGGTAGAAAGCACAATGTAACTATGGTTGTAGTTTTGCCATTTGAGACATGATGAGAGAGAGGAGAAGGAAAGCTTGCATTGTATGCATAGTGTTGATCGTGATCATCCATTTTTTAAACTGGATGACAAGGAAAATAGCAACACTTAAGGGGTCAGAGCCAGTGAGAGAAAAATAATAGGTTGAATGAATTGTAAATCTCAGTGAAACGGGAAAATTATGGGTTTCAAGTTACTCAAGGAAGTGAACTGGAAAGACAGAGGCAGTGGCTGGAGACCAAGATGTCTGAAATTGGAATTATGGAAGAGTTGGGGCTATATGTAATAGTAACATCTATGTGTCATCATTTTTCTCTCTTTTACTGGAAAAGTCATTGTCATTTTCTATTCTAACAGAAATGTATCTTTATAGCATCCAGTGCCTATGGAATCCATAGACTGGCACTTATGATTAACCTTAAATTTTATAGGATTCTGCTCTTCTCATCTCTGTGTAAGAATGATAATATTTCCTCTTCTCTGTATTACTGTAAAGCTTAGAAATAATATGTGTAAAATTCCTGGCACATATACCCTATTACTGAGTGCTTATTATTACTGCTATTATTGTTATCATCATTATGTACAGCCAAACACTCTTTCAAGAGTTATTCGAGAGTAGAGGTGAGATTTTCTGAAACTCTGAAAAATCTGAGACATGATTAGAAAACTGGCAATTTCTTTTCTAGCCTACCTGTAGAGTTTTGTTTTATTCACCTATATTTATAGCATGAAACTGACATAGTAAAAAGTCAGAAGAAGCCAGGTGCTGGTGCTGTAATCCCAGCTCCTCAAGAAACTGATATCTGAGGGTCGTAGTTCGAAGCCAGTCCGTAAGTGGCACTGTGGCTAAAGTGGTAGAGCTCTTGCCTTGAGCATAGTCACTCAGGGACACCACTCAGGCCCTGAGTTCAAGCCCCAGGACCAGCAACAAAAGTCAGAAAATGTAACATCCCTGTATTATTATAACAACCAACTTCTTCACTTCATTGTGACATGTGTAAAATTTAACCTTAGCCAAGATCCCTATTCTATGTCATTTAGTTAGCTGTATTCTCAACTGATCATTCTCTTATCCCTGGAGACACCAGTTACTTTTGAAGGGAGGATCTGGCCAGGAATGTCCCTGGTGAGAGCTGCAGTCTGTTTCTTTTTTTTCATAAAATTTCTTTTTTTTTTTTTGCCAGTCCTGGGCTTGAGCTCAGGGCCTGAGCACTGTCCTTGGACTTTCTCAAGGTTAGAGCTCTACCACTTGAGCCTAAGCAACACTTCAGGGTTTTTTTTCTATGTATGTGGTACCGAGGAATCGAACCCGGGTCTTCATGCATGCTAGGCAAGCACTTTAACCACTAGGCCAAACTCCCGGCCCTTATAAAATTTCATTGTAATTAATAGAAGGGTTACATTATATTCACCAGATAGAAGGTGCATTACTTCACAAACATCGATACCCTTTCTCATGTCTTGGTCCCTATTTCCCTCCCCCCGCCCTCCCCCACCACTCATGTTGTTTTCCCCCCTTCCCTATCCAATTTCAAATAACCAATCAAGCATATATATAATATATCAGATAACAAGGTGAAATACTGTAACATTATGAGATAACCAAGGGACAGCAAAAGTGATGAGATATAACAGTACATTAAGGACAACAACCACTCATTATATGGCTTTTGTTTCTATATCCTGGAGGTCCTTTCATTTAGCATCATCCTATATGGCCTTACATATCTAGGTTTTGTTCTATTTTAAATCTCTGCTAGGAGTGCAGTCTGTTTCTTGTCACACTTTTTGTTCTAGAGTTTGCTTTCTTGGGGAAAGAGGAGGATAACAGTATCAGGTTGTCTCTGAAAAGCAAGAAAAAGGCACAAGAAGGTGACAGTGACACTTCTAGCTGAAGCTGACAGGAAGTTGCTCAAAAACAGTCAGTTCCAAAATCTCCTGCTTTTCTCCTCCCTACCCCAAGAATTCCTATAGATGGGTTCATATCCAGGCAGACTGCATCAAGCATTTGTTTAAAGTCCTGGGAGTATGTATTGAATTGTAGATATGATGAAGAGATACAAATTTGAGACTTTCAGTACAAGTTTTGTGATCTTGTCATTTTCCTTTTGTGGGCCTCACATAGCAGTAGACAAGATGCCAAGGATATAGACTAGATTCCCATGGAAATTTGAGACCTGAACTGAGCAAATAGTATAATAAAATCAACTTTGAAAACAAGTGTGAAAACAAACATCTTTAATTCTAGTGTGTAATAAAAAATAGTAAACCCTCCAGAAACTTAAGGCTGATTAATGTAAGCTCCTTAGGAACTGAGATGGGTGGTGGGGTGTTACAATTCTAGACTAACCCAGAAAGAAAAGTCTGTGAGACACTTTCTCACTGGAAGGAAATTAGATGTGGTATCACATGCCTGTTATCCCAGTTAAAATGAGAAGACTAACATAGAAAAATCTCTGTCCAGGCATACACCTGGCTGGGAAGCAAGATCTTATACAAAAAAATCACTAATAGGAAAAAGAGGCTTGGAGGTGTGGTTTAGCAGTAGAGTGTCTGTTATCAAAGCACAAGTCTCTGAATTCAAATCCCAGTACTACCAAAAAAATCAAAAAGGAAAAGCAAACTCATTTTACATTCTATGTCAGTAGAACTATCCAGTGATTTATTTTAACATAATAAAAAGTGTTTATGCCATGACTCATGTCTCTAATGCAATATCAGTATTCTGTGGCTGTGGTAACTGTAGAGGAAGAGTTGTTTGTAGTCACAGACAGAGCGTCAGACAGAGACCCCAAAGCTATTCCAAGAATGGTGATAACAGAGTGTGTTAGAAGAAGCTGCCCAGCTGGAAGGAGGATTGTGTGAAGTAGAAGTAACCTAAATATTCTATTATCTTCTGTGCTTTTCTTTTCTCATGGGAGATTTTCTTTGGTCTGGTCTTTATTGGAGCTTGTTCCTTTCATCCCACTCCTTATGATTTTCTTACAATCATAATTTTTGATAAATCTTTTTAAACAGATGCCATTTGGATTTCCACTGAAGAAGGAACACACTAATTAGCTTTAGATTACATGCACTGGTAAAAACCAGTACAGAGCAATCATAGAACATTATCATCCAGTATAGTGTCTGATCACTTCCCTCAAAGCCTTGTTTTATCCTCTTTCACAGGGAAAAAAAAGATTGTTTCTGTAATGATGCTAAGAACGTTTTTACTCCTTAGGGAAGTGACACTTTTCAAAAGAATAGAAATAAAAATAATTTTAAAATGTTTTGTGCTGGTATGAGGGCTTGAACTTGGTCTGTGCACTGTGTTGCTTAGCTTCTTTGCTCAAAGCTGGCAGTTTACCCCTTGAGCCACAGCTCTGCTTCTAGCTTTTGCTCAAGACTTTGAGCAAAAAAGTCCACAACTTTGAGTCACAGCTCCACTTCCACTTCGTTTCTCTGTTGTTTTTGTTTCCTTTTTATCTTGTTCGTTCCTTTACCTGTCTTTGGGAGAGTTCATAAATTGTGGGACAAAGAGTGAACAAATGCAGCAGTGGCACTCACTAGATGTCATGTTGATACTGAACTATACAACTTCTGTGTGTGGAGTAACAGAAGGGAAAAACTGGGAGAGTGTGAGGAAAGGGGTGACACTGTCCAAAGGGAAATGTACTCATTATTTGACATATAACTTAAACTCTTTCTATATCACCTTTCTAATAACAATTTAATAGTAGAAGAAATTTTCCAGGTTATATAAAGACATAGGTTACAAAATTTTGAATTTACCCATTCCTTTATTGATGAGTATTTGTTTTGTTTTCTTTTTCTTTCTTCTTTTTCCAACAATGTTAGAAAAATTATTCACTTTGTGTCCTTGTGTGTACATACTCAAGTGTGTCTTGGGATGCATTCTTAGGAGTGTAAATTCTAAGCTGTAGGGTTAGTACTTATTTTATGAGACACTGGCATGTTACTTTCCAAATGGGCTGTGCATTTATATACCCATAAATATAGGGGTATGCGATTACCTGTCTCCCTATCTTCCTCCTCTATGCTGGTGATTGTAATACTTTTTCAATTATTGTTAGTCTGATGAGTCAAAATGCTCTTATTGTCATTTTAATTTACATTTCCTTGATTACTGGTGGGACTGAATATCTTTTCATATGTTTATTGGCCATTTGTGTTACTTTGGGATTCATTATATGCTTCAATTATCTCTGCTGATTTTTTTCCTTGCATACAGAAAAAGTACACTCGAAAATGTGTATGCATAAAAAGAAGCTAGAAAGAGAGGGAAGCTTATCGTCAATATTGTTCACTGGAGCAGTTCTCTATCTACCTGAGGAAGATCACTTCATTGTGCCATTTCATTCTAGGAAGAATAGGCTACAGGATAGCATTCCTTTATTGTGTAGATATGTTATGTAGATACAAAGCACCTTCAAAATGGAAACATTTTCTATGACGCTGCTTTCAGAATTAACACATTAGCATGCTTTAAGTAAGCATGGCTTTTTAATAGCTGAGCATTGGATTTAGAGCTGAAATGAGCCACTTTGCTATTTTAGCTGTGCCAAATTCTACCTGGAAGTAATTTGGGCATCTTTAGTGTCTCTAAGGTTTCAGGATATTTTTTGTTCTTTACAGCACCAGACTCAGAATTCCTCTCTCCTATCCTTGTTATCATTCTTGGTGACTTCACTATCCCTAGACTGGCCTTGCACCACAATCTTCCAAGTTTTATATCTCTAGTAGCTCAGAGTATAAGTGTTAACCACCACACCTGGGCCTTGCCCTTTCAATTTTGAGCTTTCACTGTTCTTTTCATAGGATCTGCTGTTCTGATAACTACGCACTCTGCTCACAGGCTTTAGCCCTTTTTCACTATCCTGTTTACCACTTGTTCAACAGACCTGTCCTCCATTCTCCCCATTGTGAGAAATTCAGAACCAGGATGGTTAGATCATCTATTGCAGTAATTCTCCATGTGTGGATACTGGACTGATGGCATCTGCATCACCCACGAACTTGTGAAACATGAATGTTTGTGGGCCTCCCCCTAGACTAACTGAATTAGAAACTGTGGGACTGGAACTCAACAATCTGTGTTTAATAAGCCCTCCAGGTGATACATTTTGCCTTCCTGGCCTCAGTGAACCTTCTGGAGAGTTCTCTGATTCTCTTTTCAATTGAATGTCTGTTTAGATGAACAATATACTGCAGATTCCCAACAGTCAACTATATTTTGGTGATAGAGATTGAAGTATTCTAAATCAACCAATGGTTGGATGAGGTAGCATGCCCTGTTAGCCCAACTGTGGGAGAAGCACAGTAATTGAGATTGGTAGAATGTGCCTGACATTACCTGTGATATGGGAAAGTACAAATAGGGTTTGAACATAAGGCATATCCCAGCTTCAAAAATATCCACAAAGCCAGATATTAGTGGTTCATATCTGTAATCCTAACTACTCATGATGCTGAGATCTGAAGATGTTTAAGAAGCCATCTTGTACAAGAAAGTCCATGACATTTTTATCTCCAATACACTTCCCAACAGTTGTATGTAGAGTTGTGGCTCAAGTGGTAGAATACCAGATTTGATTTTTTTAAAATCCCAGGGACAGCACCCATTCCCTGAGTTCAAGCCCTAGGATGTGCACAACAAACCCACCAAAAAAAGGATGGCTGCGTGGCCCAAGCTGTAGGAAGACTACATAGCAAGCTCCAGGCCCTGAGTTAAAACTCCAGCATTGTCAAAAAGATGTATATTTCTATGACTTTGACTCCCTTTTGAATTCTGTTTTTTGTTCCTTTTCTTTGTTAACAAAGTGCTTCAAACAGTGAAGTCATCACACTGTTAAGATTTATTTTTGCCAGTCCTGGGCTTGAGCTCAGGGCCTGAGCACTGTCCTTGGACTTTCTCAAGGCTAGAGCTCTACCACTTGAGCAACAGCACCACTTCCGGCTTCTTTTCTATGTATGTAGTGGCTTTTTTCTATGTATGTGGTACCGAGGAATCAAACCTGGGTCTTTTTGTGCATGCTAGGCAAGCACTCTACAACTAGGCCAAACTCCCAGCCCTTAAAGCAATATGTTTGCCAGTCCTGGGGCTTGAACACAGGGCCTGGGCACTGTGCTTGGGCTTTCTCAAGGCTAGAGCTCTACCACTTGAGCCATAGCACCATTTCTGGCTTTTTTCCTATGTATGTGGTATCCAGGACTTGATCCGAGGTCTTTGTGCATACCAGGCCAGCCCTCTACCACTAGGCCAAACTCCAGGCCCCTGTTAGCATTTTTCCTACCACTCTCATCACTTAATTGCTTTAGTCAGTTTTCTCATCACAGTGACAAAATTCCTGGCATTAACAACTTAAAAGAGGAAGGATCTGTTTGAAACAAAGTTTCAAAAGGTTCCATCCATCATAGCAGGGACTGTGTGGTGGAGCAAAGAAGCTCACATCATGACAGACAGAGGGGCAAGGGAACAAGGGGAGAGGAGATAGAGGAATCAGTGCTCACATATAACTTCCAAAGTAATATCCCCTAGTAACCTACTTCCTTTAGCTAGTTCCTACTTTTTAAAATTTCTTTCACTTCCTAAAATAGTGTCACAAACTGCAGACCAAGAGAACAACACATGAGCTTGTGCATGACATTTCAGATTCAAACCTTAACAACAATCATGAAATCAAGTGCCCTTCCTAGACCCTTCCTTCTTGTTTGTGTCAGCCAAAGGTGAATGCTAGGAGCCATCTTACCTCTTGCTCAGACATGAATCCAGCCTTCGGAATGTTCAAGGCCCTGTGCATGTACATGTGGTTTTGAATTCCCAGGAGATGATGCCTCTGGGCATCTCCATCTCCATCTCTTACTTTTCTATTTTAAGGTTTTTATTACTACCTCTGATAGCCACAATATTCAAAGGATGGCTGCTGACTATTTTCACAAATGTATCCAGAGTTTGGGCAGTACTGTGTGCAGTAAGGGAAGTATGGCTCAGGTTAAATAAAAATGAGCTCTGGGAGTGGGAATTTTCAGGTAACTACAAGATAGATCAATTAACAGCACTTCTCTGATAATGTTATTTTAAGGGACTTGGAAACATGTTGCTTCCTTCCATATTTTCTAGGCTACTGAGATGTAACTAGAGGACATTAACTCTCCCAAAGATCACTGTTCTTAACGAGATTCAATTATTTTCCTTTAAAAAATGCTCTCTCAGATCACTTCACACTTCTGATTACTTTCCAGAGTTCTGAATTACATTGATTTTGACCATTTTTGCCAGTGTTTGCATTTGATGAGTAATTGGCTTTGTTGAGGTCTCTTCTGTGCCTTTCCTGCTGTGATCACTCTAATATTGATTGCTATGTATGTGTTCCCATTTCACTTGACCTTCACCTGAATTTTCCTTGGTATATTCCTCAAATTTAATACATTTTGAATGGAACTAATAGTCTCTTTCCACAAATTTTCTCCTTTTCACGTTAAGGCTGGGGGAAAATTAAGCTGGCTAAGCAGATGGGGGAGTCATCAGAAATGGTAGTAGAATCTAATTATAATTATCTGCATTAATCTGCTACTGCTGGGTGTGAAGGGAATGAAAAGATTAAAAGTTGGAAATTGAGGAACTTGAGTTACAATAAGATTGACATCAAACTCCCCACTGCCCCCATAATCTCTGATTCAATTTAATAACTTTCTCACTGTCTAATTGCTTTCCCAGGCCAGCTGAATTGTGATTCACCACATTCAATTCCTTACTCACAGTAGGTGCTCAATAAATGACTAATAATTGCTTAAAACCTAATTAAGTGAATAACATAAATGTACTTTTATTTTCTTTTCCATTTCTCTCTTTTCCTTTTTTATCCTTCCCTATCTCCAGGGATTTAGCTTCCTTCCCAGCTGGAAATTTCTCCCAAAAAATCATGAATATAATTACCTTTCTCTGTATTTCATTGACATGTCAAACTGAATTATATACCAAAAAGAGCCAAAATGAGAGATGGGTATTGGATATAAGGCCTAATATGATTTCAAACATCCTTGTGGGGATTCAATAAATATTAATTGTGCTGGGAATGAAACTAGCATATTATGGCCAATTCTGTTTCGTCCAAATTTTACACTTCATGGAAAAGATACAGATCACTAGAGATGAAGGAAAGGTACCTTTATCAGTGAGGTAAACCAGAAAATTATTAAGCAGGGTATGTGGCCAGTACAGGTAAGCTTCCCAAATATGAACTTTTGCCCAGACTTTTTTTTATTTTTTCTTGTCAGTCTTGAATTTCTTCTGGGGATTGAATTCTGGATCTGGAAGTACTATCCCTGAGCTCTTTGCTTAAGCCTAGCACTCTAATACTTTGAGCCACAGTGCCACTTCCAGCTTTCTAGTTGTTAATTGGAGATAAGTCTCAACAGCAGGGTGCTGGCCCACACCTGTAATCCTAGCTACTCCGGAAACTGAGATCTGAGGATGGCGATTCAAAGCTAGCCTAGACAGAAAAGTACCCATGAGACTCTTATTTCCAATAAACTACTCAAAAAAGCCAGAAGTGGCACTATGTCTCAAGTGGTAGAGCATTAGCATTGAGCACAAAGTAGCTCAGGCACAGCACCTAAGCCCTGAGTTCAAGCTCAGGAAATAAAGTCTCAAGGACTTCGTGCCCAAGCTGGCTTTAAATTGTAATCCTCAGATCTCAGCCTCCTGAATAGCTAGGATTGCAGGTGTGAGCCACCAGAGCTTAGCCACCTAGACTTTTAAGAAATCTTTACACTGAAAGATTCCAGACAAGCCTACCTGAAGCAAATATATCTAAATTATTTTTTCATTGGAAAATTTCTTCACTTTTCTTTACCTATTCTGTGTGTTATATTTATGTGTATGCATGGGGGTGGGGGAGAGGAGGAAGGGAGAAGAGGGGGAGAGAGAAAGAGAGAAATATATGTTCAAATATATTAACATTTCTATTCCTCAAAGTCTGCATACATTTGGACATGGAACATAAAACAATAGAAATTCAAAAAAACAATAGAAATTCATTTATTCTTAAAAATTAAATGGAGATAGTGATGATGGCTCATTATTGTAACCCTAGATACTTTGGATTTTGAGATTGAGAGGATTATATTTTGAGGCCAGTCTAGGAAAAAAAATTGGTGAAACCCCAATTTTACCCCATAAAAAGCTTGTGCATGATTGGCAACCAAGTTATTAGGAATGTGTAAATTGGAGGATCATGTTCTAGTTTGGCCCAGACAAAAAGTTATATCCTATTTGAAAAATAACCAGAGTAGGAAGGGCTGGAGACATGACTCATGTGGTACAGCCCCTGCCTAGTAAGCACAAGGTTTAGTATTACACTGAACCTTACACTAAATGCAATAGAAGCATATTGTAACTTGTAGGTATTTGAGTAAATAATATTTTGATCTTTTACAAAAACATAATCAAGTTCACTGTCTAATGTGTTGCTTGATGTCCCTTATTAAGTAAAACATTTCTTCTATCAGATCCTTATGGAAATTGAGGCTACAGTATTATAACTGGCTACATGCATACCTTGCCAAGGTTCAAGCATACTGCTGTTTTCTTAAGTGAATATGAATAATGAATTTAACCCATACTAAAATATAAAACAGTTACAACCAGGCGCCAGTGACTTGTATCTGTAATCCTAGCTACTCAGGAAGTTGAGATTTGAGGATTGTGGTTTGAACCCAGACCAGGCAGGGAAGACTGTAAGACACTTGTCTCCAATTAATCCCCAGAAATTTGGAAATGGTGCTGTGGCTCAAAGTGGTAGGCCCTAGCCTTGAGTTAAAAAGCTCAGGGACAGTGCCTAGGCCATGAGTTCCCGCTCCACAACTGACAAAAACAAAACAAAAGCAAAATCCCCAAAATAAATAGTTACAGCATCTCAGGATACTCCTTCATTCTCCCTCTCAGTCTATGTTTTTCTTAAAAACAACTCTTTTCTGAACACCATAGATTAATTACACTTTGTTTTGCCAGTCCTGGGGCTTGAACCCAGGGTCTGAGCACTGTCCTTAGGTTTTCTCAAGACTAGCACTCTACCACTTGAGCCATAGCATCACTTCCGGCTTATTCTATGTATGCAGTACCAAGGAATCAAACCCAGGGCATTGTGCCTACTAGGCAAGCACTCTATCACTAGGCCAAACTCCCAACCCTCATGTCAAAAGAAAATTAAGCCAGACCCAAAGAAACATAGGCTCATGGTTTCCCTCATTTGTAATAATTAGTATACATCTGGGATTCTCCTAGCAGAGGATCACAATAGCTCAAAAGCTCTGTGCATATGGCCATATAGGATGAGGCTAAGCAAAATAAACTGTAGACTATGGAAACAAGAGGTTTATCTTTGTGATCTTTGTGATTGTTATTCTTAATGTACTATATGAAGTTATCATTTTTCTCTTTTTTGCCCTTAGGGTTTGTCTCATGTTGTTACTGTGTCTGACTTTGTTACCTGGTATATTGTATATTCATTAATTTGTTTTTTTTTTGAAATAGGGAATGGACAGGGAAAATGAGATGATTGGGAGGGGATGGAGGAAGGGAAAGTGGGAGAAAAACATGGAAAGGGTATCAATGTTCAAGAAGTAATGTACCAACTATGTGATAAATGTAACTGTAACCCATTTATATATCACTCAATAAATACAATAAAATTATATATAAACTATATATACTATAAAAGTATATTCATTTATACAATATATTTTATTTGTTCTGTGAGAATTATTTTACTTTACACTATCTATATTGCTATGTGTAGCAATCTCATGTGGTTAATGTATCTGAGTTTGTTACTTGGTATTTTGTATATACATTTTTTATTTGAAATAGGGAAGGGAAGGGGGGAAACAGGATTATTGGGAGGGGGTGAGGGAGGGAAACGGGGACAAAACCATGAGAAGGGGTATCAATATTCAAGAAGCAATGCACCCGCTACCTGATGGATATAACTGTAACCCTCTATACATTACCCTGACAACAAAATACAATAAAAATCTAATAACAACAGCTAATGCTCTTTATTCCTTTGAATCTCTATAGAAGTTATTATTTCAGATCACCTTTCAATGAATTCTAGAGCAATTTCTGTTGGTGGAGGAAGATGGGCTATCTTAAGTACATATGGTCCTTTCTGAGCTGAAAGATAGGTTCATTTATGAATAGAAATGAAGTTACAGCTGTTTACAACAGATTGTTTTGCTCCATAGGTCTACAAATGAAGGGAAATCTCAGTTAAACTATCTTGAAAGCATCCAGTGTATCCTAGGAAAATGCATGCACTGATGGAGATTGTACAGAGGAACAAAACAGTAGACTACTTGCCTGTTTGTGACACCCAAAAAAATCACCTTGAAAAGTGAAAAGCCCAAAATAAAGCTCTTTAGAATGTGTCTGAACTCTTTCAATGTAGTTTTACAACCCTTCTTTTTCTGTCAGTCCTAGGGCTTGAATTCAGATTCTGGGCACAGTCCTTGAGTACTTTTGTTCAAGGCTGGCACTCTACCACTTGACTCACAGCACCACTTCTGGGTTTTCTGTGTATATGGTACTGAGGAATTGAACCCAAGGCTTCGTGCATACTAGGCAAGCACTCTACCATTAAGCCACACTCCCAGACCAACAACCATTCTTGTATATCTTTTTTTCATATATTTTTAATTGTAATTAATAGAAGGGTTACATGATATTCGCCAGATAGCTGGTGCATTAATTCCCATACATTGATACCCTTTCACATGTCTTGGTCCCCATTTCCCTCCCCCTCACCCCCACCCCTCATCTTGTTCTCCCCTGTTCCCTATCCAATTTCAAATAATCAAATACAAATATATCCGATATATCAGGTAACAAAGTGAGATACTGTAACAATATGAGATAACCAAGGGGCAGCAAAAGTGTTGAGAGATAACATAGTACCTTAAGAACAACAACCATTCATTATATGGCTTATGTTTACATCATATTTTAAATGACAAGTTTAACAAACAAGTGTTCAAGGAGGGAATCTCTAATTACAATCACTGGGACTTAGTATTTAGAACTTAGTCAAAATTAGGATAAGGGTTTGTATGTCATAGAAACATATTAATTTATGAAAAAAACATTATGTCTATACACTCATAGGTTTTTATGTCTATATAGTTATGTTTGTATTTCCATTACCATGTCCATAGCTTTGGGTATGCAATTACTGAGTCCTCACTCTTGTACTCTTTGAATTTAATAGCCGCATATTAAGGATACCATGCGCGTTTTGTTCCTTAGGTCTTGACTTGTCTCACTCAACATGATTCGCTCTAGATTCATCCACTTCCCTGCAAATGCCATTATTTTATCTTGTCTGTTGGATATGTAGAATTCCATTGTGTATATATACCACATTTTCTATATACATTCATCTGCAGTAGGGCATCTGGACTGTTTCCATCGCCTGGCTATTGTGAATAGTGCAGAGATGAACATAGCTGAGCAGGTGTCTTGATAATATCCTGGGTCATGCTGTTCAGGATAGATGCCCAGAAGTGGTATGGCAGGATCATAGGGAAGGTCTATTTTCAGTTCTTAAAGGAACCTACACACTGATTTCCAGAGTAGTCTACATTCCCATAAGCAGTGTAGTAGGGTTCCTTTTTCTCCACAACCCCGCCAGCAACTGTCATTGTCTGAGTTCAAAATCTTGGCCATTCTTGTTGGGGTAAGGTGGTATCTTAGGGTTGTTTTTATTTGCATTTCCTTTATGACCATAGATGATGAACATTTTTCTCATATGTTTTTCTGCCATTTTAATCTCTTCTTCTGATAGGTCGTTTTTTAGTTCCCTTGCCCATTTAGTGAATGGTTTATTGGGTTTTCGGGGGATTAGTTTCTTGAGTTCCCTGTAGATACTAGATATTAAGCATTTGTCACATGTATTGTTGGTGAACATCTTTTCCCAGTTGGTTGGCTGTCTCTCTACTTTTGCAACTATGTTTTTATCTGTGCAGAAACTTTTTTTTTAGGTAGTCCCAATTGTCGAGTCTCTCTCCAATCTGTTGTGACCCTAGGATTCTGTTCAAGAATCTTTTGCCTGTGCCTATGAATTCCAGTGTCTCTCCTACTTTATCATGTAGCAGTTTCATGATTTCCGTTCTGACACTGAGGTCTTTGATCCACTTTGAGTTAATGCTTGTGTATGGCAAAACGCTAGGGTCAATTTTTAGTTTTCTGCATGTATCTGCCCAGTTTTGCCAGCACCAATAATTGAATAGACTATGTTTGTTCCACTGTATATGTTTGGCTCTTTGTCAAATACAAGTTGCCTATAGGTATGTGGTTCTATTTCTGGGTCTTCTATTCTGTTCCACTGATCTTCTGGTCTGTTTTTGTGCCAATACCAAGCGGTTTTTGTTATTATCGCTCTATAGCAGAGTTTGAAGTCTGGTATTGTAATACCACCAGCATTGCTCTTTTTGCCTAGAATTGTTTTGGCTATTCTAGGTCTTTTCTTGTTCCATATGAATCTTTGGATGATATCTTCTATTTCCGTAAAGAATGTCTTTGGGATTTTGATGGTGATTGCATTGAATTTGTATATCAATTTTGGCAGTATAGCCATTTTCACTATGTTGGTTCTCCCTAGCCATGAGCATGGGATGTCTTTCCATTTCCTAGTGTCCTCTTTAATTTCTTTCATTAGGCTTTTATAGTTTTCATTCAATAATTCCTTTACATCTTTGGTTAAGTATATTCCTACGTATTTTTTTCTTTTGGGGGCTGTTGCGAATGGGATCATTTTCTTGATTTGACCTTCTGTTTGTGTATTCTTGGTGTACAAGAAGGCTACTGACTTCTGAAGATTGATTTTGTTTCCTGCCACTTTGCTAAAGTGGTTTATTATTTCTAGAAGTTTGGGAGTGGAGTTTGTTGGGTCACTCAAGTAGAGGATCATGTTGTCTGCGAATAGGGATAGTTTAATTTCTTCTTTCCCTATGTGGATCCCTTTGATGTCCTTTTCTTGTCTTACTGCTCTGGCTAAGGGTTCCAGCACTATATTGAAGAGAAGTGGAGAACTAGACATCCCTGTCTAGTTCCTGATTTTAAGGTGAATGGTGCCAGTCTTTCACCATTTAGTATAATACTGGCTGTAGGTTTTTATATATGGCTTTCACTATTTTGAGGAATGTACCTCTTATTCCTATTTTTTCTAGTGCTTTCAACATGAATGGATGTTGTATTTTGTCAAATGCCTTCTCCGTGTCCAGAGAAATTATCATATGATTCTTATCCTTAACTCTATTGATATGATGTATTACATTGATTGATTTGGGAATGGTAAACCAGCCTTGCATTTGTGGGATGAAGCCCACTATGGGGATGAACCCCGTAGTGTATGATTTTTTAAATTTGTTTCTGGATTCTGTTGGCTAATATTTTATTGAGGAGTTTTGTGTCTGTGTTCATTAGAGAGATAGGTCTTTAGTTTTCTTTTTTTGTTGGGTCTTTCTGTGATTTGGGGATGAGAGTAATATTAGCTTCCTAAAATGTGTTTGGTATTGCTCCTTCTGTTTCTATTTCTTTGAAGAGTTTCAAGAGTGTAGGTGTTATCTCATCTTTAAACGTCTTGTAGAATTCCGCAGTGAATCCAACTGGACCTGGGCTCTTTTTGGTTGGCATTTCCCCGATTCCTTCCACAATTTCATTGTAAGAAATTGGACTGTTCAATTTGTTTACCTCATCGTTGTTCAGGGTGGGTAGCCTATATTTATGTAAGAAATCATACATTTCTACTAGATTTTCTTGTTTCTTTGATTATAGGACCTGATAGTACCTACTCATTATGGACTCAATTTCTTGGGAATAAGTTGTGATTGTTCCCATGGGGTCTCTAATCTTGTTTATTTGAGTCTCCCCTTTCCTTTTTTTTGATTAATGTTGCCATGGGTCTGTCTATTTTGTTGACTCTTTCAAAGAACCAACTTTTTGATTTATCAATTTTTTGTATAGTAGATCTTATTTCAATCTCTGAAATTTCTGATTTTATTTTTGTTATTTCTGTCCTTCTAGTTGTTTTAGAATTAACTTTTTCTTGCTCCTCTAGGTGTTTCATTTTTTTTTAGGTTATTTACATGCTCTTCTTCTGTCTTTTTAATATGTGCTCCTAGTGTGATAAATTTGCCTCTTAGAACTGCCTTTGCTGTGTCCCATAAGTTCCTTTGTGTTGTTTCTTGTCATTACATTCAAGGAAGTTTTTAATTTCATTTCTGATCTGATGTGTTACCCAGGAGTTATTCAGAAGTGTGTTGTTCAGTTTCCATGTGATTGAATGTTTTTTGACTTTGACTGCATTGTTCAGAATTGGTCTGACTCCACTGTGGTCTGATAGGATGCATGGGATTATATCAGACCTCTTGTATCTGCTTCAGTTTTATGTATGAACTATTATATGATCTATTTTGGAGTATGTTCCATGTGCTGCTGAGAAAAATGTAAAAAGTTTCGCCGTTGGGTGGAAGACTCTGTGTATATCTGTTAAGCCCAGCTGGGCTATGGTGTCATTTAATTCGATGGTATCTTTGCTTAACTTTTGTTGAGTTGATCTGTCATTTGTTGACAGTGGTGTATTGAGGTCTCCCACTATGATTGTGTTTGAGTCTATCTTGCTCTGTAATTCTAAAAGAGTTTGTTTAAAGAATTTGGGTGTTCCTGTGTTGGGGGAGTAGATGTTTATAACTGTAATATTATGGGCATGGATTGTACCCTTTACTAATATATAATGGCCCTCTCTATCTCTATGTACTGATTTTAGTGAGAAGTTAATTTTGTCGGAGATTAAGATTGCTACTCCTGCTTTTTTGCATGGTGCATTGGAATGGAAAATTCACTTCCATCCTTTCTCTTGGAATTTGTTTCTGTCTTTGGCAGTGAGGTGGGTCTCTTGGAAGCAACATTTGGATGGGTGGTGTTTCTTAATCCAGTCTGCTGCTCTGTGTGTTTTGATTGGATTGTTCAACCCGTTCACATTTAGGGAGATTATGGAGAAGTGGTTAGTGTCCATTGTCATTATTTATTTTTAATTCTAAATTTCTTTCTCTCTCTTTTTTCCGCTTTTGTGTTTAGTAAATTTTAGATGTTTGCTTCTTGATGGGAGTTCTTGATGTTCTACAATTTGCTCCCGATTAATTAATACTTTTTGTAACACTGGTTTTGTGTGAATGTATTCATAAAGCTTCTCTTTGGAGTGAAATATTCTTGTTTCTTCCTCAAATGTAAATGCTAGTTTTGCTGGATATATCAGTCTGGGATGGCAGTTGTTGGTCTTCAGGATATCAATGATGTTTTTCCAAGCTTTTCTAGCATTTAGGGTTTGCATGGAGAGATCTGCTGTAATTTGAAATTTCTTCCCATTATAATATAGCTCTTTCTTTGTTTTGCAGCATTTAAGATCAATTTCTTTGTATTCGGGTCTATTGTCTTTACTATGATATGTCTAAATGAGTTCCTTCTAGGATCTTGCCTGTTTGGCGTCCTGAAACCTTCAATAATGTGAGTACTTTCCCTTTTGAAGTTGGGGAAGTTCTCTCCTATGATTTTGGTGAATAAAGTTTGCATACTTTTGTCCTGGAATTCGGCCCCCTCCTCAATCCCTATTATACGAAGATTAGACTTCTTTGCTGCATCTGCCAGTTCCTGGAGCTCTCTCTGATAGATTCTGACTGATTTTTCCAAGGTTTTAATTCTCTGTTCCAGCTCCTGTGTTTTATCTTCAGTTTCTGATGTTCTATTCTCCATCTCCGTCAATCTGCTGCTTAATGCCTCTATTTTTGCTTGAAGTGTGGACACTGAGCTGCTCATGTCTGCTCTGAGGGTATTAATGTTTTCTTCCATTTCTCTTTTGAATTCGAGGAGTTCTTTGGTGATTTCCTGTTTATGTTCCTGGAATTGTTTTTGGAATTCTGTTTTAATCTCTTTAGTCATGTCCACAATCATCTCCATGAATAGGGTCATGTATCGTGTCTCTTCAGGTGTCATTTATTGGGATGGTGACATCTCTCTTGTCCCTTCGCTCTTGTTTCCTTTTGGGCTTTGTGCGGGACTTTGATTATTTATGTATGTCGTAATTCTTCTTTGCGCTTTCCTCGGCATCGAGAACTGTTGTTGTAGTTTGCTCTGTGGTCAATAAGTAGCGGTCTTTACTTGGATTGGGACCGGTGGTTCTGGGAATAAGTGAATACCTGTGATTCTTGGCCAAATTGATTCCTCTGCTGACTAGGTCAGAGTTTGCAGTTTTTGCAGGTATTCTGGCCTGTTCCCAGAGGCTGTGTGCTGCTGCACGACTAGCTCTCAGCCCAACCAGTGGCCTCACAGTGGGCCGTGGGATGGATCTGAGAGCTTCAGTCTCAGCTTGCTGGGCGGACGGTTGGTTTTCCTGTGCTGCTTCTAGGGGTGAGCCCCGGCCAAGGGTCTGGAGTTTGGGAGTTTTCAGGGGCTCTCAGCAGGACCAGCAGGTGTCTGCTCTGTTCCCAGGGGCGGGGCCCAGCTGAGGACCTGGGCTCCAAGGGCAGAGCCGTGCCTTTCTGATTCTCAGAAGGTGAGCCTGGCTGTTGGTCAGCCCTTCAGTTCCCTGCTGCTTTGTCAGAGAGTCTGTGACTGTGGGGGGCCCCTTGGTGCTGTCTTGCTCAAGATTCCCAGCTGGAGGATGCCAGGCTGAAGATTTGAGGGGGACAGATGCTGGTTCCTATTTTCCCCGCACACCTCACCCACTGTTGTAAGGCAGGGTCTCAGCGCTCCCCACACTCCAGATCCAGTGGCCTGGGAGAGGTACCTGTTGGGCGGGTGGGAGCTGGGACAGCCCCGCCTCCCTTGGTGGGGTGCTGGGTCTTAGCGTAGCCCACCTGTCTGACTCCAGTCAGAGGCCTGGGAGAGGAACCTGGTGTGCTGGTGGGAGCTGGGACACCTTTGACTCCCTTGGTGTGGTGCTGGGTCTTAGTGCCGCCCACCTGTCAGTCACCAGTCAATGGCCAGGGGGTTGGGGCTGTTGAGGGAAGGGACAGGATTCTAAATTCCTTGCCCCCTGCTTCTGCTGGTCTTTCTCGGGCGGGGTGCAGGGGTCTGAGTTAAGTTCTATTGCTTGGCACCAGCTCTGCTTTCCCGATGGGTTTAGGCACCCGCTGCACTACTCATGCCTCTGCGCTCATCCGTGGGTGCTCCACGGTGTTGGGGAGTCTTTCACTCCCCTCAGGTCTCCTCCGCCGCTTGTGTTCCGCGTATGGGTTCCGCTGCTTGCTGTTCTAGTTCCATGTCTGGGTTCCGCTGCTTCTGCGGCTCGCTGGCCCAGTCCTATGCTGGTTTCTGCAGCAGTCGGACTGGCTGGCCCGGTGCCCTCCGCTGCCGCTTTTTCCAGCTTGGAGCCGGTGGCGAGGGGTGGGGGAGGGGTCCTCACATTCCGAATTCTTTGAGAAAGTTGGATGTGAGCTTTATCTGGATTTCTTTTCTGGTTTGAGTCCTTCTCCGTTGCTTCTTGAGTTTGTTATTGTGGATTTCTTAAGGTAGTTGGCTCATGGGACTCCTTGGTTCTCTCTTTTTGTGTGAGAGAGCTAGGCAGCGTCCCTATTGTCTCGGCACCATTACAACCAAGTTTTTCTTGTATATCTTTTGTTCATGCTTGATGGTGAATCTGTCTGAGGGCTTTTATATTAACAAATACCAGAAGAATGATTTGAGAAGAAAATCAAGGAGAGACAATCACATTGGAATGTTCATTTAGAGTTGTGGTATTTTCCATTACATTTCATAACACAGAGTTGTTCTTTAAATCTGAGTTTTGGGTCCTTATCTCCAAGTGGGCTTCTTATAGGATATCTCTATTAGTGTTACTTAGAACTCTTAGCACTGTCCCTATTCTTGTTTATATAAAACTATTTATACTATAAGAGGAGTCTATCCAGTTGATGGTATCATGTGCATCAATAAAATCAGGTAGCATTCCCCAAGGAAAGCTTATGGAATTGTATAGTACTATAGATATAAAGCTATTGAGCATTATCAACATTAGTTCTTGGTTCAAAAACCCTGATATTAATCGTCAATGGGCAGCTATTTATTGGACTTTTTGTATTGCTCCCCTAATCTGTTTATTCTCTTACTGATTAAAAATTCAGTGCTAATGTTCTCATTTAGAAATTACAGCTTAGTGTTTAGGATGATCAGGTCATGCACATGGGAAAACTTAGAGTGGCATAAAATTGTATTTTGTATTTTGTTTCACGTGGTCTCTTAATATTTGTTCATCTATCAGATGCCACTCAGTTATGTCCTCTTTGTACACCTTTGAAGAGAACTAGTTTTTAAACAGAAATTTTATCTTCCCAATGTTCACCATAGTTTCACACTCTTCAAGAATACGTAAGTGATTATAGTTTAAGGGGGTTATATCATGTTTAAATACCGGCCAGCAATAAAATCTGCCTTTGGAAATAGACACACCTTCAAAAGGTACACATAGTTTTATTTTGAACATGTTCAGCTTGCCTATGTCCCCTAAAGTTTATCTCATTAACAGGCTTTTGTCCTCATCAATTCAAGCACATTTTCCCACTGGAACATATTTAACAGTGTCCTAAATGTAGATTCACCACATTCACATGAATACATCAGCTGAGAGAAAAATCTTCAGACTGCAGAGACGCATCAGGAGGCCATGAAATCTTTTTTTTATTGTAATTAGTAAAAGGGTTACATGATATTTGCCAGATAGAAGGTGCATTAATTCACATACATTGATACCCTTTCACATGTCTTGGTACCCGTTTCCCTCCCCCCACACCCCCCACCCGTCTTGGTTTTCCCCCCTTCCCTATCAAATTTCAAATATCCAAATACAAATAAATTCAATATATCAGATAACAAAGTGAGATACTATACCAATATGAGATAACCAAGGGACAGCAAAGGAGATGAGAGACAACATAGTACATTAAGGACAACAATCATTCATTATATGGCTTTTGTTTCAGTATCCTGGAGGTCCTTTCAATTAGCTTCACATTATATGTCCTTATGTATCAAGATTTTGCTCTATTGCAAATCTCTGCTAGTAGAGCCCAAGGTTTCTACTGATTATGATGAATGAGGGAAACCATTGAGCCTAAGTTCCTTTGAGTCTGGCTTACTTCACTTAATATGATTTTTTCTAAGTCTTTCCATTTCCTAACAAATGGGGCGATGCCATTCTTTCTGACAGCAGCATAGAATTCCATTGTGTACAAATACCACAACTTGTTGATCCACTCATCAACTGAGGGACATCTAGGTTGGTCCCATATCTTTGCCATGGTGAATAGTGCTGCAATGAACATTGTTGTGCTAGTGGGTTTAGTATGTCCTTGTCTCTGGGTGGTTGGGTAAATGCCAAGTAGTGGAATTGCTGGGTCATAGGGGAGTTCTATGTTTAGCCTTTTGAGGCACTGCCACACTGCTTTCCATAGTGGTTGAACGAGTTTGCACTCCCACCAACAGTGTAGTAGTGATCAGGAGGCCATGAAATCTTAAACAACTCACAACAATATAACAACGGTGTGGGTATATCTTTGAAAATATCCTTAACAATAATTAACTGGAAAAGAAACCGTAGATAGTTCTCAGACATTAACTAAAAACATCATCCCCCTCCCCACCACATATGTCTATTCTAATTGTTTAAAGGGTATTGTCAGGCATTTATCTCCTTTAATGAGCAAATAAAATGGTTTAAACTAATAAATGCATATTTAATACATATTTTTAAATGTTCATAGGATGAACAAGTAAACAACTCTAAACTTGAGTACATTCATTGGTTCAGCTTTCTAAGATATCCTTAAACTTTCACTAATATTGAATTCCATTACGTGAGAATATTGATGTGCCTGGTATGATACACAGAAATGTGGATTAAATCTATAACTATATGCCTTGCAGATGTAATTGACACACGGTGGACTTCCTCTGATATCTCATGGAATAGGTCTTTGTAACTACTCATAGTATAATTTTCAGGCCATCAGCATTAGTATCACTTCCCGGTACTTTGAGAATCTCTTGGTCCCAGATTTTCTGAATCACAGTCTTGGGATATAGTGAAATACCAGTAATCTCTATTTCAGTGAATATTCCAGAAGTTTCCTGTAATCAAAGATGTAGGAAACACTTCAGGATAAAGTCTTTTAGATTCAGAACATTTATGCTGCTACATTGTCTATTATCTCCTCCCCTGTAGTAGGAGTCTTCCATCTATATACAATTATTTTTCCCATATAACACTTTATTGGAATGATTCTTAATAATTCTTTGGAATTTTTTTCAATAATCTACACACTCCACTAATTGTCTTTTTATCCTTTTCTATATTTCATATATTCCTGCCTTGAAATACTGTATAAACCACAGAAACAAGATAAGTCAGTTGACAATTATAACACAACATGAGATGTCCTTTCCCACTAAGGCCATCCCTAGAAGACAAGGGGTGCACGTTACATTTTATTCCTGACCTTCTGATAGAATATGTTGTTGATGAATATAAATGTTGAGGGGCCCTGTATTGCTTTTGGACTTGAATTTAAAATATTTTGTTGGTTACTGATTACATTCCTGCCCTCATGCCTCACCTGTCACCCTTACTACAACTCCATCACGACTTTTTTCTATCTCTTCCACAATTCATAGTGGTCAAATGGCCCTTCTTTGCCGGTCCTGGTCTTGAGCTTAGGGCCTGAACACTGTCCTTGGGTTTTCTCAAGGCTAGAGCACTACCACTTGAGCAACAGCACCACTTCCGGCTTTTTTTCTAAGTATGAGGTACAGAGAAATCTAACCTGGGTTTTCATGCAAGCTAGCAAAGGACTACACCACTAATCCAAACTTCCAACCCTGTTGTACATCTTTTTTTTCCATATAATTTTACTGTAATTAACAGAAGGGTTACATGATATTTGTCAGACAGGAGGTGCATTCCTTCACATACATTGATACCCTTTCACATGTCTTGATCCCCAGTTCCCTCCCCCCCAAACCCCACCCCTCATCTTGTTTTCCCGCCATCCCTATCCAATTTCAAATAACCAAATACAAATATATTTGATATATCAGGTAACAAAGTGGGATATTGTAACAATATGAGATAACCAAGGGACAGAAAAAAGATGAGAGATAACTTAGTACATTAAGGACAACAATCATTCATTATATGGCTTTTGTTTCTATATCCTAGAAGTCCTTTCATTTAGCGTCATACTATATGGCCTTATATATCGAGGTTTTGCTCTATTGCAAATCTCTGCTAAGAGAGCCCAAGGTTTCTACTGATTATGACGAATGAGGGAAACCATCAAGCCTAAGTTCCTTTGAGTCTGGCTTACTTCACTTAATATGATTTTTTCTAAGTCTTTCCATTTCCTAACAAATGGGGCGATGTCGTTCTTTCTGACAGCAGCATAGAATTCCATTGTGTATAAATACCACATCTTGTTGATCCATTCATCAACTGAGGGACATCTAGGTTGGATCCATATCTTTGCTATGGTAAATAGTGATGCAAAGAACATTCTGCTAGTGGATTTAGTATGTCCTTGTTTCTGGACGGTTTGGTAAATGCCAAGTAGTGGAATTGCTGGGTCATAGGGGAGCTCTATGTTTAGTCTTTTGAGGAACCGCCATACTGCTTTCCATAGTGGTTGAATGAATTTGCACTCCCACCAACAGTGTAGTAGTGATCCCTCCTGGACACATCCCCTCCAGCATCTGTTGTTATTCGTTTTCTTGATCCTGGCCATTCTAACTGGAGTGAGGTGGAATCTTAGAGTTGTTTTGATTTGCATTTCTTTTATGACCAGAGATGTTGAGCATTACTTCATGTGTCTATAGGCCATTTTTGTTTCTCCTTGAGAGAAGACTCTCTTTAAGTCTTTGGCCCATCTTTTGATGGGATGGTTGTTTCTTTGGAGATTGGTTTTGGAGAGATTCAATTGTTTGAGCTGTTGATATATTTTAGATATAAGGCCTTTGTCTGTTGTATGGTTGGTGAAGACCTTCTCCCACTCTGTAGGCTTCCTAATTAATTTACTAGCTATGTACTTTGCCATACAAAAAGCTCTGAAGGTTAATGCAGACCCACTTATCCAGCCTTTCTCTTATTTGATGTGATTCTTGGTCATTATTAAGAAAGTTTCATCCTGTGCGAAGGAGGCCTAGTGTATCACCTATTCTTTCTTGTAAAAGTTTTCAGTGTTTCGGCTTTTACCTCGAGGTCTTTGATCCATTTGGAGTTAATTCTAGTGCAGGGTGACAAAGAAGGATCCAACTTTAGTTTTCTGCAGGTGCTTAACCACAAGTGCCAGCACCACTTGTTGAAGAGGCTGTCTTTCTCCCATGCTATTTTTTTGGCTCCCTTATTGAATATTAGGTGGCTATAGGTCTGTGGTTTAATATTTGGGTCCTCAGTTCTATTCCATTGATCTTCAGGCCTGTTCTTGTGCCATTACCAAACTGTTTTGATAATTATAGCTCTGTAATAGAGTCTAAAGTTTGGAATTGAAATTCCTCCGGCGCTGTTCTTTCTGCCAAGAAGTGTTTTTGCTATACGGGGTCTTTTATTATTCCATATGAAATTTTGAATTGCCTCTTCTATTTCTTTAAAGAATGCCATTGGGATATTGATGGGTATTGCATTGAATTTGTAGATAGCCCTTGGCAAGATTGTCATTTTCACGATGTTGATTCTTCCAATCCAGGAGCATGGGAGGTTTTTCAATTTTCTCAGTTCTGCTTTAATTTCCTTTTTCAGGGTTTTAAAGTTTTCATCAAAAAGGTCCTTTACATTCTTTGTTAAGGTAATTCCTAGGTACTTTTTTTCTTTGAGGCTATTGCAAAAGGAGTTGTTTCCTGATTGTTGCCTCATTCCTCTCACTGTTGCCATAGAGGAAGGCAGTTGATTTTTGAGGGTTAATTTTATAGCCTGCTACCCTTCCAAAGTTTTGAATCAGCTCAAGGAGCTTGGGAGTAGAGTCTACAGGATTCTTTAAATACAGAATCATGTCATCTGCAAAGAGGGACAGTTTTACTTCCTCTTTCCCTATTTGGATCCTCTTTATGCTTGCTTCTTACCTTATTTCACTGGCTAGGAATTCTAACACTATGTTAAAGAGGAGTGGGGAGAGTGGGCATCCTTTCTCATTCCTGATTTTAGAGGGAATGGCTTTAGCTTTTCACCATTAAGTATAATACCAGCAGTGGGTTTGTCATACACAGCCTTTATTATATTGAGGCAATTTCCATGGATTCCTAGTTTCTCCAGAACTTTTAACAAAATGGGGTGTCAAATGCCTTTTCTGCATCGATTGAACAATCATGTGATTTTTATCCTTGCTCCTGTTGATGTGTTGAATTATATTGATTTGCATATGTTGAACCAGCATTGCCTCCCTGTGATGAATACTGTTTGATCATAGTGTATAATTTTTTTGATGAGTTGTTGTAGACTTGGCCAGTATTTTGTTAAGAAGTTTTGCATCAATGTTCATGAAAGAGATAGGTCTATAGTTCTCTTTCTTTGATGAATCTCTGTCTTGTTTGGGGATGAGGCTTATAATGGCTTTGTAGAATGAGTTTGGTAAAGAACCTTCATTTTCAATTTCTTTGAAGAGCTTGAGGAGTATTGGTGTGAGCTCTCCTTTGAAGACCTTATAGAATTCAGCTGTGAATCCATCTGGCCCTGGGCTTTTCTTAGGTGGAAGTTCTCTTATTGCCATTTCTATTTCAGTGCTTGAAATAGGCCTGTTTAATTGGGGTAGTTGTTCTTGGTTCATTGTGGGTATGTTAATATTGGCTAGGAATTCATCCATTTCTTCTAGATTCTCAAATTTGTTGGCGTAAAGGTTTGAGAAGTATTCCCTCATGATATTCTGGATCTTGGTAATTTCTGTAATGATATTACCATTTCATCTGTGATTTTGTTTATTTCGGTATGATCCCTTCTTTTTCTGGTAAGATTTGCTAAGGGTTTGTCAATTTTGTTAAATCTTTCAAAGAACCAACTCCTTGTTTTGTTGATTCTTTCTATAGTGTTTTTGGATTCCAATTCATTTAATTCTGCTCTTTTAGATTGGTAATATCACTCTCTCTTTCTTTTTGTGCACTTATATACAAATCTAATACAATCACCAATTACCAATTCATGATCAAAACAATAAGCTCCTCAATTCAATCTCTATTTAAGTTAAGTCCCTCTGGCCCTAGAGTATAATTGAACCCCTAGATACACAGCATTGCTCAACAACCACCAAATGTAGATCCATGCATTATAAGAGTTGAAGGATGAACAGAGGACCAGATATAGAAAAATAATATGAAAGACTGCAAGGTAGGTAGGAAAAGGAAAATACAGGAATGTAAGATTATTATAGTAATGAAGAAAAGGTATCGTGTAAGGATAACTGACCTAAGGTGATAGACAGGTAGAGTATTTGAGTAGAAAGTTTAGATGAAATAAGAAGAGTAATAAGGAGAATATATAGAGGAAAGAGGGAGTTAGATATAGGAGATTTCAATGATACAAATTTTGAGAAGAAAAAACAAAACAACAACAAAATAAAACAACACACACACAAAAAAACAAAAACAAGAACAAACAAAAAAACAATAAAACAACACAAACATAAGCAAAAAAGAAAAAAAAAGAACAGGTGGGGGGGTATTCCTCACTGTTCTGAGTTCTTATCCAAGAGATACTAGGGTTGAGAACCAGGAGTTTAAAAAGCAAGTGTCTGTATCAATATGGATATCATTTTTATTCAGTCTGTACCCAGAGCTGTCACTGTGTTTCTAGGAATGACCACAGTGACAGCAGGATTGCGGGAAAAGAGATGAGAAAATAAATCCTAACAAAGAGAAAAATAAGAACATCTAAAAATGCAAATGAAATGGGGTAGAAGAAAAAAAAAGTGGTATTCATTTTTTTTTTTTCTGGGGAGGGAGGATAGGAAACTTGTGTCTCCGCTAAATTCGGGATCTAAACACTTCACAAAGTCTTTTTCTCTTGTGATTTGGCTTTGCGGTTTTTTGGATCAGATTCCTTATTTGGTAAAACAAAGCTGATAGATTCGCGGGCGGCTTTGTTTACCAGGTCAGTGGCTGGCGCAGGGGATGGACTTCAGCAGCACTGGGTCTGGATTTCCGGCTAAGGGATCTCTGGGAAATCCTTTGCCAGTTAGAAAGGTGGCGCTGTCAGCAACACCTCTCAGGCTCCAATTGCTTTGGCTGGGTCTATGCCAGCAGTCAAGATGGCGCTGCTCTCAGCTTGTGGGGGAGTGGCTCCCTACCAATGACATGAGCAGAAGTGGAAACTTTTCGGAGGTACTCACAAATTGCTGGATTGTCTGTGAAGCTGGCAGGTCCGTGCAAGGCTGGGTGTTGGCTCTGGACTCGCGCAGGCTCTGTGTGGCTCTGTCTGCAGCCCGGGGGTCTGTGCTGCAGAGATGCACTGTCTCTGGTCTGATTCAGAAGAGCCTTTGGCTCCCCAGCCATTCCGCGGCTGGCGGGGCTCCAAGCTCTCTTCTCATGCCGGTATTCTGCCTTTTATTCCTCTCTGCCTGAGATCTCTGTAGTGCTAAAACTTACTTAGGATCAATTCCTGGTAAAAAAAAAAAAAACAAAAACAAAAACAAAAACAAAAACTGTCTCCTGCACTGCCAGAACATGAATTTTGGCAGGAGCTCAGTACGTCTCACACTGAACCACCGCCATCTTCTGCCTTTCCCCTGTTGTGCATCTTTTCATTTGTCCAAACACCTCCCTGATTTTTGTCTCAAATGTCCAGGCTCTGTTGTTAAGATGTGCAGGTAATGAATTGGGAAGAGAATGGTAAAACAGGTCTCTACTGCAGATCACCCCTCTGTGCCGCTAATGAAGTGAGCCTAGCTAGTTTGATGAAGCACCATTAAAGTAACACAGATTCAACTCCCACGTTAGGAAAAATAGAGTAGAAGTACTTTTCCCTATTCCATTTGGTAAATACAACTAGAAACTGAAGACAAATAGAGGACTCTAAAATGTCAACATACATTGTACTCACAAAGTAACATGCTGAATTGAAATTCCTCTATACAACTAAAGATAATTTAAAAAAATAATAAAAAGTACTCTAAAATATGAACAGAATGACAACAAATAAGGAGAAACAAAGCTAAACCAAGAAGCCCTCATAAATGCCCACATTTTTAAACCAAGGGACCATAAAAATATCAATACATGGAGAAAACATTTAAATAACAATTGTTTTACTTTATACAATAACCGATAAAACTAAAGTTATACACCAAGAACAAAAGTAATGTAGAGCCAAGATTTTTACAATGTTCTAAAAGTAATGAGATCCCTTCCATAATGTTGGTGGAAGCCATGTGGGGAATATTTATGAAGTATCTCTGTTTCTCAGTCAGGATGGTCTCGGCAGAACCCTAGTGCTCATCTAGAACTTTCACTTCCACTCAGCAAAACGGATGAGTTGCTTGTTCCTGGCCATCGACAAAGACTAAGTAAGTAATACAGACTTACACCTCATCTGAAAGTGGGAAGTGGTGACTATCTTTCCTCCTTTGAACTGTGTGAGAGGAGGCTTACTACAACAGAAGATGTATAAGCAATTCAGAGTCTCTAATGTCAAGGCAGATCATTGTGGTACTAGTATAGATCTGCATCTTGATGGCAGTGGTGGTTACACAAATCTGTGTATGTGATGAAATGACACAGAACTGTGCATATACATTGTGTCAATTATACTGGTTCTGATGTTGTACCACTATTGATGTACTATTATTATCTGAAATTATACTATTATTGTATTAGCTGCAATTACCACAGGAATATAGTGAGGGTATATAGAACTTCTGTATACTCTGAGCAGTATTTTGTGACTGAATAATTTTTCAAATGAAAGCATTAAAGCAATAAGCTTATTATGTGGCATTACATTAAACAAAAGAAGAACTAGAGAGGTGATGAGAGTAGGATTTCCAGAATCCCAGGGTCAGAACCAGAGAGAATTTTGAGAAAGAATGTGTACAGGCTGACCTGTCACTCAGGGAAGGAATCCTGGAGTGAGTTATGGAAGAATTTTTTTTCTGTAAATACTAGAACAAAGAGAAGTCACACTTTAGACTATGAAATCATCAAAATGCCAAGATTTTGATATATTATAATAAAATAAAGAAAAATATTCGCTGACTTATGAGTGAATGAGAATAGCAGATCCTAGGCAGTGGATTGTTGTCTAAAATTAGAGAGAAGAGCTAGAAATAAGCTGTGGAAGGGACTGTGCCTTCCAGTGGCCACCTCAAAGTACCTATAGAAACTCTCCTAGGTTAGCCTTCTAGGTTGCTTGTTTGGATTCTAGCATTTTAAAATCAGTGATGATAAAGAAAGAGTCCTAAGAGTTGGGTTAATGTTGTCGAAGACACTGATTCCCAGGCAGACTTGTGTCAGGATCAAAAATCTATATGCATAGGCACTTAGTATACTATTGAAACTTCTTCATATCCTTTTCAATTCTTGGTAGAGTTTTTAGAAAATTCTAATGCATCATGGCTATCATGAATCAGAACCACTTGCCTATGCCTAGCAAAAGTCAAGAGACAAAGATACAGGCCAGATGATAGAACCAGGAGCTTTCCAAGATAGGACTGTTGTTGCATTCAACAGTCCTAGAGAGAGCGAGCGGTCACAGAATACTGCCACCTCTGATTTCAAGATGCCTGGCCATTTCCATGAACTGGAATAATGCTTAGTGTGTAGATATGTTGGTCCAATGTGTTGTTCTTGAGCCTATCAGCAATGTAAAAAGACACAACAATGCATTAAAACATACTTATATCCCTGCCACTCTCCTTCACAGGGGCTAGCTTGCAGTTCAGAGGACAACATATGGCCAGTATGTCTCACACAATAATCAACAACCAGTGAAATTACTTCATGAGAAATAAAAAAATAGGTATCATGTAAAAGTCAAAAAACTACAGTGACCACTTAGATTTTAAAACTAATGCAAAATTTATTAAGAATCCACCTTATAACATTTTTGGACAGAAGACTAAATCTACATAAATTCAGTCAATTTTTATTAATACGTTTATTATTTTATAATAACGGTAGATCAATTTATGTTTTAGTAACTTTTGTTTTTCTTAATGTTTTCAATGCATTTCTTGTGTTTTTTTCCTTCCTTTTCTTCATATTTTTTTATTGTAATTAATAGAAGGGTTACATTATATTCACCAGATAGAAGGTGAATTACTTCACATACATTGATACCCTTTCTCATGGTCATGGTCCCCATTTCCATCCTCCCATCCTGCCCCTCATCTTGTTTTCCTCCCTTCCCTATCTGACTTCAAATAACCAAATACGCATATATACAATATATCAGATAACAAGGTGAAATATTGTAACAATAGGAGATAACCAAGGGACAGAAAAAGAGATGAGAGATAACATAGTACATTAAGGACAACAATCACTCATTATATGGTTTTGTTTCTATAGCCTGGAAGGCCTTACATTTAGTGTCATACTATAGGGCCTTATGTATCAAGGTTTTACTCTATTGCAAATCTCTGCTAGGAGAGCCCAAAGTTTCTACTGATTATGACAAATGAAGGAAACCACTGAGCCTATGTTCCTTTGAGTCTGGCTCACTTCACTTGATATGATTTTTTCTAAGTCTTCCCATTTCCTTACAAATGGGGGGATGTTGCTCTTTCTGACAGCAGCATAGAATTCCATTGTGTATAAATAGCACATCTTGTTGATCCACTATTCAACTTAGGGGCATCTGGGTTGGTTCCATATCTTTGCTATGGTAAATAGTGCTGCAATGAACATTGATGTGCTAGTGGATTTAGTATGTCCTTATTTCTGGACGATTGGGTAAATGTTAAGTAGTGCAATTGCTGGGTCATAGGGGAGCTCTATGTTTAGTCTTTTGAGGAACCGCCATACTGCTTTCCATAGTGGTTGAATGAATTTGCACTCCCACCAACAGTGTAGTAGTGATCCCTCCTGGACACATCCCCTCCAGCATCTGTTGTTATTCGTTTTCTTGATCCTGGCCATTCTAACTGGAGTGAGGTGGAATCTTAGAGTTGTTTTGATTTGCATTTCTTTTATGACCAGAGATGTTGAGCATTTCTTCATGTGTCTATAGGCCATTTTTGTTTCTCCTTGAGAGAAGACTCTCTTTAAGTCTTTGGCCCATCTTTTGATGGGATGGTTGTTTCTTTGGAGATTAATTTTGGAGTGATTCAATTTTTTGAGCTGTTGATATAGTCTAAGCACCTGCAGAAAAAGTTGGATCCTTCTTTGTCACCCTGTACCAGGATTAACCCCAAATGGATTAAAGCCCTCAGGCTAAAAGGAGATACATTGGAAACTTTACAAGAAGGAACAGGAGATACACTAGGTCTCCTTGGTACAGGTGGAAACTTTCTTAATAAGGACCATGCTTGGTCAATCAGAGAAAGTCTGGATAAGTGGAATTGCATTAAACTGCAGAGCTTCTGTATGGCAAAGGACATAGCTAGCAAATTTACTAGAAAGCCTACAGAGTGGGAGAAGATCTTCACTAACCATACAATGGACTAAGGCCTCATATCTAAAATTCAGTCAATTTTTATAGCATCTGTGTGAACTTTAGGGAATGAAACAGTCAAATACTTAATGAATACCTACTGAAGCAAAGGATTTTATGTCTTGAGGATCATTAGAAAGGGGGTAGTGTTGCCTGGATTGAAAAAAATAACTTGGTGTGTATATATGTGCACAGAGGTGTATGTACAGCTTTCTCCAGCCAAAATGTTCTTTTTCACCTGCAGACATCTGCTTGCACAGTCTTTTTGAAATTCATTTATGACCCTAATGCATTTAATTATTCACTCATTCTGTAAGACTGTATCCAACACTAAGCACATGTCAGAGATTTTGAAAGGATAGTCCCTAAATTATACAGAAGAAAAACCAAAGGAGAGAACTACATTTAAGAAACTGGATTGAAAATCAGGTCCAGGTAGTGATGTTAGAACGTGGAATGATGAAGGAAGAACAGAAAAGGTAATCATCTTTGTAGAATCCAAATAGATAGGGGTTATTAATTCTCAAGAGATATGTAGATTTCAACAAATGTGAAGACCTTAATGATCTTATTGAGTCTGGGATTTTAGTCTCCTTGTCCCATGCTGATGAACATACTCAATAGAAGCTGGAAAAATGACTTATCTAGGCATTTGAGATCTTGGCCTTTCTTCTGCCAGTGAAAAGCTGTTATCACCAATTGTTCTGTGTACAAAAGTCAATTGGGCAAAATATGAGCAAAATAATGTAGTAGAGAAATTCAAATAGGACCATTTGACAAAATAGGCATGAGTGGGAAGGCATATTAAAAATGTAAATTCATCATAATAAAAAATGTGCTTGAAAATGTTTAAAAGAAAAAAAATAAATGCTAAGTACTTCTCAACTTTTATATTTTTTCTGTTGATGTATGTTCTAGAAGACTTTTTGACTTTAATTTCCAAGTATTACATATTTTTGAAAATTAGCAATATATTTATTAATTTATTTTACCACGTGATTTCTTACTTTTCAAAAATAATTTCTTACAGTACATTTATCTTGGTCTCTTTGATTAATGAGGGTTTCTTTTCACAAATGCCTAGTAATGGGTTACAAATGAAACAAAAGAAGAAAAAGAGAAAAAGAAGTAGGTTGAGAAACTTAGGATAATTAAAGTCTATGACAGAATAATTTTTGTTATTTTTTTCAAAAGTATTTGAAATCAGTTATTAATGATGACTTGTTTTTGACAACTAGAATCAGTTGAATTTAATGTAGAATGAAGGATTCTCATTTTTGTGGTTTTTACTTCTTTTCTATGTTCTATAAAAGTCTCATTTACTAATGATTGTTAGATAATTACACAATTTAAAAAAATAGTTTTGCTTGCTAAAGAGGAACTAAAAGTGTTGCGACAGTAATGTTAACTAATTTTGCTGAGACACTCTACCTCTTAGTAATTGTGGTAAATAAATATAATGAGGTAGTAGTGTCAGTTGTTTTTTTCCTGTATTGTAAAACTGAGTTGTCCATTTTAATAATAAAAGAAGAGTGGGGGTGAAAGCAGTAAAAGGAAGTCCATGCCTATCCTATAAAATTAAAAAACTTGAGGGAAGGGGGAGTTTGGGACATATGAATGAGAATGTTGAAGGTATGGACATTGATCAAGACATCTTATTCATTAACTGCTTTGTTGAATGACAGCTCCTTTGTAAAGTTACTTAGATATATATATTTTAATAATTTTAAATAATAAACAACATAAGAAATATTAAGCTTGACCATTCATGTTCAACTATTCATATTCAAACTTTACAACCAAAGACCTTCATGTCTATTTGTTCACATTTGCTTCCTCTTTAACCAACCTTTCTCTAGTTTCTCCAGAACAGAGATATGACTTTCCCTAACAGGCCCCATGAAAGGGTGTCTCTGTAAAGATACAAGCGTTTTCTCAGATCCTTTCATGAGGACAAGAAATTCACCTTTGCTGGCATTCAGTTTATTTCTTTGAATCTGGCAATTCGATTACAGTTTAATAAATGTACTATTTTCAAATGCATAGACACAGAAAAGCAATGAAATGGTGTAGTTCTCTACAATAGCAGTAATAAGGACCTTTAGGACTAAAAAGCAATACAAGGGCATAGTTATTGGAATTCAGAAAAAAAGTTTTTACAAAGAGGGTTACTTATGATCCATTAATTATTTTCTTCTTATATTTTGACTTATTATACAGTTTGTTTCATTCATCTAATGATGAGTGCTACAATTCGGGTGTTATTATTCTAAAACATCTTGGGCCTACACCAAATACTGGTATTTAATTGGTTGACACAATGGTTGCAGAAGACATTTCTGGAAAGCTAATAATAACTTACTTCATTCTAACTGATATTCTCCCATCCAAGTACTAACCAGGCCCGACCCTGCTTAGCTTCCGAGATCAGACGAGTAACCTTTCTATTAGTTACAGTAGAAAATATATGGAAAAAAAGAAATTTGCCATTAAAACAGGTTATGGACAAAATAATTTAATTTTCAATTCTTTAAAAATGCATGATATTAACATATTAATGCAATGTTCACATCTCACCCCTGGTCTTGGAAGGGAAGTATGTAAGTTTTATTAGCTTTGTGATATATACCTGCTGATATAAATTACTCAGCTTTCTCTTCTGGTGACAAAATACAGTTTATTGTCGGGGTCCTTTGTCCCTGGTCCCTCTTGACGAGTAGGAGGGATGGGGAAAAACACACCCTGACCAGGCCAAGCCACGAGAGAAGAGGGCCCACTGTCCTCCCTCACTCAGCCTTCCTTCCCCGGAGCACGAACAGAGATGCCATGCAGCTTCATCACGGCAGGAAAATCTCTCTCTCCAATAAACTCCCCTCCTGAGGAAGTTCCTCCAGCTAATATACCCTCACTGTGGGTCCCAGCAGAGAGTGATAAACATCACATTTGTAACCAATGATAATCAAGTTTGTGCTCTGCCTCTTGTGCCTTGCCTTGTCTCAGCAGAAAGTTATTAGACATGGCATTACTCAGCCCCCAACAGTTTATAAGGAGAAAAACTTTACCTTGGTTCAGAGTTTCATTCATGCTTTCTTAGGGAACAAATGACAGAAGAGGCCGCTCATCTCATGGTGGCTAGGAAATAAAAAAGAAAGATGGGCTCCAATATCCCCTTAAAGAAAATGTCCTCATGGTCCTATCTTCTCTCTACTAAGCTCCATTTCCTACAAGTTCTCCCATCTCCCAACAGTGCTATTAGATGAAAACAGAGTCTTTAACATATGAGTTGTTATTTTTTCTTTTTCCAGTCCTAGAGCTTAAATTCAGTTCCCTGAGCTTCTTTTTGCTCAAGCCACAGTAGTACTTCTGGCTTTTTCTAAGTTGTTTATTTCAAATAAGAGCCTCATGGACTTTCCTGTCTGGGCTGGTTTCAAACCACCATCCTCAGATCTCAGATCTTGAGTAGCTAGCAGTGCTCAGCATTACATGAGTTTTTGGTGACATGTAAGATGGTGGCATTTAAGATATAAATTATGAAAGGATAATTGAAATAAATTCTATATCACATTATACTTTTTCCATGTAAGTAACAAGAAGAGGACCTAGACTTATGGCAATTCTGCTGCTTTTCCTGTAGAATGAAGGTAGAATCTGTAAGTTTAAGTTCTCAGAACATCCTGGTCAACATTTAACCTAATATGGGTTAGATATAACTTTCCCATTCATTTCTTCTTTCATGCAATGCATAGACTTTTGCGGATCATCTATTATATTCTAGGCACTATGAGATGATAAGGACTTTTTTGCCAGTCCTGGGCTTGAGCTCAGGGCCTGAGCACTGTCCTTGGACTTTCTCAAGGCTTTCTGAGGCTCTACCACTTGAGCCTCAACACCACTTCCAGCTTTTTTCTATGCATGTGGTACTGAGGAATCAAACCCCGGTCTTGGTGCTAGGCAAGCACTCTACCACTAGGCCAAACTCCCGGCCCCATAGTACTGCAGTCTTTGAAAAATACCATTTTTTTAAAGTTTCATCCTGGGGCTAGATTTGGTCCTTCTTGTTCCTGAAAAATGAAAGCAAAGAAAGCAAAATTTCCAAGTTATGGAGCTTAGAGGCTAGGAAATCGATTTGTCTTCAAGGTTTTGCCCTTTCCAATCTTTTGCTACATTGGACGAATGACTGAGGTATGATAAGAGAATAAGTACCATGGGAGCCTTTACCTCTTTTAGACTCTACTATCATTCCAACTACAATGGTCATTATATAAGGGACTCATGATACTGAATGGAGAGAAAGATAAAGACTTTATTTTGTGTTTACCCTTGCTACAAACTTGCAGAAAGCAATTTCTTAGCACCCTACAGTGCATACCAGTAAAACAAGGTCAACTATACAAATTCCTTGCTTCTGTCATTGGGATGCAAATTGCTGGGAAATTTACAACTATGAATTAATAGGATTTCCAGGGGGCTTGGATATGGTTAGGGAAATTAAGCAGAACCCTGCAACCCTTAAAGGAAGTCTAATCATGCAAAGTTGTACCTGACTAAAAATGATCAGTTTTACAAAAGGGAATACTTGGTCAGAAAGAGATTTTAATGAACACTAGACATAGTATATTGAACCAGCATTAAATTTAGCACTCTTTATTGCTAAGCTATGAATATAGCCACTCTGAATTTGTGGGGATTTGCTTAATCATTGTCTGTCTTCAAGTAAACTTTCACAGGAATATTAGTATCCTTGAAATGGTGATCGGAATTCAATTGTTAATTGGGACTCATTAATACATAAATGACTGTTTATGGCTGCCAAGCGTATTATAGTCCTTAAAGTCTGTTTACATTCCTTCTAAGCAATGCCTATGTGATCTTTAGATGTATGAAAATATGGGAAAGGTACACTTAATTTAAATGTTGGCTTCATAGCTTGCTGGACATATAGGACAATGAACAAGTTATGCACTAGCATCTCTGAACTCCAGTTTTCTCCTCTTATAAAACAAGGGTAGTAATAGCCCCTTTAATTTTATTAACAGATTTCAGCCATTTTTATACATACATAAGGTTTATACCATAAACTAGTTACTCAGTAAATGGTAAGGATTACTAATTGTAAATTTTAATACAAAGATAAGCCCTTCTTAAAAAATCCCTTGTTGTGGGGCCAGAAGTTTGGCCTAGTGGTAGAGTGCTTGCTTAGCATGCATGAAGACCTGGGTTTGATTCCTTGGTACCACATACATAGGGAAAAAAAGGTGGAAATGTGCTGTGGCTCAATGGTAGAACTCTAGCCTTAAGAAGAAGTCCAATGATAGTGCTCAGGCCCTGAGGTCAAGCCCCACAACTGGAAAAAATTCCTTGTTTCAGCCAGTGTTTAAATTTTGGTCTAAAAAAGAGTTTCCCCACAAGGTTTTCGATTTGTAGCCATGAGCCGACTTCTCTATAGCAGTTATTTTGCTGGGAAGTAAGCAAGGGCATAAATCAATAATGACTCTTCCAACCTCAAGACTTATTGATCTTGCTGTTTATCTTCTGCAATGTTCCTGGAAAACCCAATTATTTTGGGAAGTTACCAAAACTAGTTTACCCATAATTCTATATTTGTGTTATTAGTAACAAGTTATAAGAACAGTTAGTTGATATTCTTAAAAAATATCCCTCTATGTACAATATAGATAATTGTCCAAGGTAGTTATTTTAGCACATATTTCTTTTTCAGTAACATGTGTTAATTGCACAAAGGAGTTTAATTGTAATATTTCCAATGATGGGTATAATATACTTCGATTAAATAAATGCCTTCTATTGTACTCTCTTTCCCCTTTCAAATAGCATGTAGTAATTATTATGCTAGCTATATATAGATACATATATAAATCGATAAATAATATTCATTCCTTAGTGCTTTCTCATTTACCTCTTCCCTTCCACTAGTCCCCCATCAGAAAGTCCCCATTTTACTCTCATGTGCTATCACCATCATCATCATCTGTGTAAAAGAAAAAAATGTGGCATTTTGATTTTTATCTCTACTTTTTGTCTGTCACTCTGTCACTATTGCACATATTTGTGCAATTAATAGATAATGAGATGTGAAGAAATGTGTTTTTGTTAGAGGAAAACGAAAAAAAACCTCATTTCTTATCAGGTTGCTGTTAGACATAGTGTCTCTATGTGGCTTATTTTCCTGGATAAAGCAATTTTTTTCCTAAAAAAGGTTTCTAAAAATATGAGAAAAATACAAATAGCAAAATCTGTTATCACTATATTAATAACCATTATAATATTAATAACCTTGTTAATGTATGTCTGAAGTTTTTGCTCAAAGCAAGATTTAGCATTAACAGAATAACCCTTTTGTAAAATGAAGAAGCTCCATGGAACATTAATCTACTGAAGAAAATGTAGTTGGTCTTTTCATGGTTAGTGCCTGATAGAAACCAGACAGTGGGAAAAAGATTCTCTTCATTTCAACAATAAAGATTGATATTAATAAAAGAATATGGGAAAAGCCCTGAGCTAAGTGTTTTTATGTCTTATACATTTTAAACCTCATGATTCCCCTTCTGAGGTAAGTATAATTACCATCATCAGTTTACAAATGATCACTGAGGCCAGAAAAGTTACAGTTTGCCAGAAATCTTATAGCTAGTAAGTGGCAGTCAGAATATATACACATCTATTTCTATCAGATACCAGATTCCAGAAACCGACTTCCTGATCACCATTAGTGACTGATTCATCTTTTTTTACCAGTCATGGGGCTTGGACTCAGGGCCTAGGCACTGTCCTTGTGCTCTTCTGCTTAAGGCTAACTCTCTACAGAGCCACAGTGCCATTTCTGGTTTTAGAGTGCTTAATTGGAGGTAAAAGTCTCACAGAGACTTTTTTGCTAGCCCTGGCTCTGAATCATGATCCTCAGATCTCAGTAAGCCTCCTGAGTAATTAGGAAGTTAGGTATGTGCCAGCGATGGCTCATACTTGTCTTCCTAGCTACTCAGGGGGCTAAGATCTAAGGACTGTTGTTCAAAGCCAGCAGGGCGGGAAAGTCTGTGAGTCTCATAAACTACTCAGAAAAAGTCAGAAGTAGTGCTGTAATACAAGTAGTAGAGCACTAGCCCTGAGAAAAATAAGCTTGGGGACAGGATCTAGACTGAGTCCAAGCCCCAGGCTGCCAAAACTTAATTTAAACAAAGCTAGTATATTTTATTTATATTTACTTCCTGTATCAATTTCTGTTAAAACTTTGGACAAATTGTCAAGTTACTCATACTTTGGGCTAAAACAATCCTTGTTGACATCTTTAATAAGAGATGAGTGTTATATATGTGTGTATAAGTGTATGTGTACACAGCACAGACACAAATGTATTCATAATGATGTAAAGCAAAAAATCAAACTATAATTTCTGTGATCTTTGATTAGAACTGTATTACAGATCCTCCACTTTTAATAGTTTAAGAGGGCTACTAGGCACTAATGGATAGTGAATGATTCTTGGTTTATGCTCACTTTTGTCCAAACAACCTTTTGAAAAGATCATGAGATGACTGGTATCAGGATTAAAATTTCATGATCAGAGCAGGTTTATTTCTATAAAAAAGGGATGAAATTGAATAGAGACAGTAGGCTTAGACCCAGGGAGACCAAGTGGTACACTGGAGAACATAGGATCCCTAAGGGTTGATGAATTTAGTGAAAAAAAGAAGACACCCGGTAAAACTAAACTGAAGATTAAAAACTATCTTATTGAGGATTAATATTGATAATAGTCATACTGATCTATACAATGACTTGTAGTCCATTGTCTGGCAATTGTTCCCCCACTGGGCCAAACTATATGATGTAAGTATTTTAATTTTGATCAGTCATTGCATGGGGGCCACCTCAGAAAGTGGATAACCCTGGAAAGGTTGGCTCCCTGAAGTGAAAGGTATACATTCATATTCACCATAATTCATTGCCAAGATTAATTCCAGGGGAACAAAAAATTTCAGATCAAGGATTTTAGCAAAATTACTTAAGCAGTTCCAAGTACTGATTTGTACTAATGAAACCTCATTGATACTGCAATGAAAAAAAATTAAGGAAGTTCTTTCCAGTGAAATGTACAAGTACTGGGGCTGAAAGAAAATGTGAAAGAAATGTGACAACTGAAGAATTCAGATGACAGCTGACTTAATGGATGTATGACCAGTGAAGTTAAACAGGGTCCTATATCCCAAATGGATCTGCACTTGATTTAATGCCCTGAAATATTACTGCCTTTATGTTCTGGATAATTTCCTCCACTTTGATTTTTCTATTTACCCTCCTTTTTTTTCTCTTGATAGTACTAAGGATAGAACTCAGAACCTCTCACAGGCTATGCAATCCATCACCGACATATTTCCCCAACCCAAAGAAATAAAGTAATATGTGTATCTTTTTAAAAGTAAATGAAAAATAGAGTTGCAGTGCAATGAATTGAGCCTATGCCAATGTGCATGCTGAGCAAGGACTCTATCATTAAACCACAACCAAACCCTCTTCTATTAAAGTTAATTGTGAAAAGAAAATGGCATTCTAGCCTGTGAGCAGAGGTGATGTATGCATACTTTTCATATTTGCTCTTCTTTGTGTCCCATAGATATATAATATTCATGATATCCCCATGAGTGCAAGATTTCTGGTGGACCCACCATCTGTGGCATTTAGTGAGACTCAAAGTAAATATAAAGTGCTACAGTTGGATTTTAACTGTCTTAAAGTTAAATGTTTTGAAGGCTTAGATCCCATTTAGAAAGCAAAGGTAAGGTCTAGTGGAAGGAAGTTATTTTATTGGAGGTGTGTTCTTGAAAGGAATATTGGCATCCCAACCCTTTTCTTTCTCACCATTTGTGAAACTGATTCTCAGTCACAAGATGTAGCTAGCTTCCTCTACTACATGCTCCTTCAATGGATATTGTACATCCCTATAAATGCTCAAACAATGAGTCAATCCACCATGGACTTAAATCTTGAAATTTTGAGCCCAAATATACCTTCACTCTTTATAAGTTGATTTCTTTCAGGTTCTTGTTATAGTAAGTGAAAACTGACTAACACAAAGTGACCAGGTTACATCTATGGCAAGAGTCTGGGTCACTGACATCTCTAAAGTAATATATTTTCTATTTGAATTAGAGTTTTCTTTAAGTGCAGAAAGAAAGTAATTGCATTCAAAGACATAAAAATGACTAAGGAAATCTACTGTATGATTGTTTTCTTCATTATGTCCTGACTTTAACCACCCTATACCCATCATACCAGCTAATCCTCAGAGCAGGCTTATGAGTAAAGTACCTCCTTATTACAGATGAAGAAACTGAAGTACTGTGAGATTATAAAGGATGCAATAAAGCAAATATCTAGAAAGAGAGTAAGTCATAATCTGGACCAAGTATGTCCCTACAAAGCAGGCCTATCACAAGTGTTCAGCAATTGTAGCTCTGTCACTATTTCTATCTTCATCTGTCTGTCTCACTCTCTATGTGTGTTTGTGTGTGTGTGTATATATATATATATGTATATATATGAATTTTGTAGCAGAGGAGTTCTAAAACTTCTACCCACCTTTTTAAATATTAATTCCTCGACCTTCTAGAACCTCAATTTCACTGAATTCTTTTTCCTGGGATAGACCTGGTACTGAAACTAGTTCCCTTTCTCACATCCCTTTTGCGATATATTTTCTTCCTTTGAAGAGAACAAAGTCCTTCAAGCTGAATGTATCACACAGAAGAAAAGTAGGTTAACTAATAAAGGATTTTTGAATGGCAAAATATAGAAACAGAATAAAATTTATCAATTATCTTCATACCCCTTTCAGGAGATGGTGAGGGGTAACACTGTATTAACAGATCTCATAATGTTTGTTTGTTTGGAAATATTGTGATTGGAATTCAGAGCTTCATGATCACTAGGCAGGCTCTCTTACTATCAAGCCACAAATCCAGCCCTTTTTTCTGCTGATTATTTTTGAAATAGCCTTTTGCCTACTGTCTGGGCATTTACCTGAGTTTGAGCCACCATGTTAGGCTTCTCCTCATAGCGAGGATGAGAGATACAAGCCACCATCATCTGTTAATAGTCAAAAAGAGGCCTCTTGCCTGACTTGCTTGTAATCACTATTCTCCAGATTTTAGCCTTCTAAGTAGCTAGGATTACAGACCTGAGTCATTGGCACCAGTCTCCATCGGGTACCTCTAAAAGTGATGTAACTGTTTAAAATATCAAAAACTAAAATATGTTCTTTGCATTAATTATAACTATGAAACAATGTAAAGATCAGCTTAAAATGGACATTTGAAGAAGTATTCTATTGCAGATTTTTGTAGGTATATAAGTATCGAATTGAAGACTATGACATGCAGGAACTTTTGTAAACCGAAGTATATTCTATTTTATTCATTTCCATTACACAGTTTCAGCATCTTTTAATTGTCAGAACAATCTTAGAAGTTGACGAAAGCTTTGTGCCAGAGAAGAAGGAAATATTAAAGAAAGGGGTGATAGAAACCCTCCAATTGTAGTGTCTCTAGAGGGTCTGTTTAAATGAGTAATCAGTTTTATTCTTCTCTTTGTCATGTTCAGGGAACTTTAGGCCTTCTTACTATTCAATTTCAAAATTGCATCTCTTGTAATTGCTTTGGGGTCTACCTACATACAGCATTGGTTAGTTAAAAAGTTCTTTACCTCACAACTTCTTACTGGAATAGTCCTAGGAAAAAAAGAAATGAGGTAGATTTATAAGTAAAAATATGGAACAGTTCGATTTCTTTCACTTTGGAAATAAAAGTGAGATAACTAACAAAGATATTACTAAGAAATAAACTATAACAAAGTCACTTCTGACTAGCTTTGTGCCTAAAGTTAGCTCTTCAACCTCTCTGAGACTTAGTTTTCTCAAATAAGAAAAAGAAAAGTAATAACCTGTCTCAAGAGACTTTTTTCAGATATGAATGAGATTTAAGAGTTGCTAACTTGTCAAGAGGCCCATTATCTGAAAAGAAAATTACCTCCAGGCACCAGGGGCTCATGACTATAATGCTAGTTAGGAGGCTGAGATCTGAGGATCAAGGTTCAAAGATATCCTGATTAGGAAAGTCTATGAGACTCATCTCCAATTAACCACCAAGGATCTGCAAGTGGAGCTGTGCCTCAAGTTGTAGTAGGTGAGCTTTAAACAAAAAAAGCTCAAGGACAGTAACCAGGCTCTGAGTTCAAGCCCAGAACTGAGAAAAATTATTAGAAATTAAAAAAATTAAAGCCCAGAAAATCATCTTAAATATTAACTTTCCTCTTCTAAGTAGTGCCTAGATGACTTTTTCTCAGACAGTCATTGCTAAAACATTTTGGTAACTACAGATACTTTTTATTTACAGTGGGGTTCTGTCCTGATAAGCATATTGTAAAATGAAAATTTTCTATTTACCAAAGACATTTAACCCACCCAACCTACTTATTAACCACCACAGTTCTGCAATTCAACACACTGTACAGTGTCACTTGCTTCTCCAGGAAAAGTCTGAAGTAGATCTGGTTTCTTCTGAATGCATATTGTTTACACAAAATCATAACATCTAAAAATATCATAAAGCATATTTTTGTGGGTCAAGGGACTTGAACTCCACCTGGGCTCAGTCTCTGAGTGATTCAGCTCAAGGCTACTTCCCTTCCCTTGAGCCAAGCCCCACTTAATGTTTTCTTGAGATTAATTGGAGATGAGAGTCTCAGGTGCTTTTGTGCCCAGGCTTTGAACCTTGAAACTCAGATCTCAGCCTCCTGAGTAACTAGGATTACAGGCATGAGCAACCATGCCCAGCTTATAAAGCATCTTAAGATTAAAATGATGCTCTGTTCTTTTCAAGAATTGCCTTTAAAACACAATAATTCACAATGTCTAGTCCTCTTTGATTCAGTGTTGAAACTCGGGAAATTTCATTTTAAGTGCTCTACCTACTGAGCTATATCCTTAAGCATATAATATTCTCTCTTTTTTATGTTGGTTGTGAGGCTTGAACCTGAGGGTTCAGGGCACTGTCCCTGAGCTCTTTTGCTCAAGGCTAGTGCTCTACCGCTCTGGGTCATAGAACAACTTCTAGTTTTCTGGTAGTTAGAGATAAGAGTCTCACAGACTTTCTGCTCAAGCTAGAATTGAGTCATGATCCTCAGATCCCAGCCTTTTGAGTAGCTAGGACCATAAGTATTAACCACCAACACCCAGTTAATATCCTATCTTTAAAAAAAGACTTTTAAGAGCATTTATTTTTGTCAGAATTGTAAATGTACAAATGCAGTTGTAAGATATAATACATAGCATTCTTGAGCATTCTTTTTCATATTGGTGACATATTTTAAAACTGAAGTGTAATACCACAGCTAGAATACTGACTTTGAAGGCACTGACCTAATTTATTCAGATTTCCCAAGTGGTATTTGTGCTCATGTGTATATATGATGTTTTTGTGAGAAATGTAGATGGAAACTTTCTATAATTGTCAGTTTTCAAGCCCCTATCTCTCTGGTGAGAGTCTACATTTGAATTTTAGGACATCCTGAAAAACAAAACAGATGGAAATGATTTTTTGAGACTAGAGTACAATATATGAAGATTTTAACACTTTACCTGGCATAAAGAAAGCTCTGAAAACATGGTAGTTTTCTTTTTTTTGTCAGTCTTGGGACTTAGATCTTTCGTGTTCTATCACTTTAAGCTATAGCTCCACTTCTGGATTTCTTGTGGTTCACCAGGGATAAGAGTCTCACAGACTTTCCTGCCTGGGCTAGCTTCAAATCTTGATCCTCTGATCTCAGCCTTCTAACTAGCTAGGAGTATAAGCATGAGCCATTAGTACTCATCAGGGAAATAATATCTTTCACGATTAAAAAATAACAATGCTCAAGTGGTTCATACTAGTAATCTTAGCTTCTCAGGAGGCTAAGATTTGATGGTTGTGGTTTGAAGCCAGCTCAGACGGGAAACTCTTTGAGATTTCCAATTAACCACTACAGGGTCAGAATCAGAGCTGTGGCTCAAGTACCATCCTTGAGAAAAATGCTAAAGGAAAGCAATCAGGCCCTAAATTCAAGTCCTAGTATTGACACATGCTACAAAAAAATGACAGGATGTTTAGACAATAGAAACCCTATTTGTAGGTACAGACTTGTGTGTAACACAATAGGAAAATTAATGAGCACCTTGGATTTTATAGGTAGCATTGAGGTGGGGAGGGAGGGGGAAAGGAGGGAGTATTTGAAAAAATTTATTACCCTGCTGTGATATTTGAGTGTAATTCTATTGATGAGGAGGTGATAGTGAATGATTTTAAAATAAAGAATAATGATTAACTCTAGAAGACCAATATGAGCAAAGATAGAGGGAGGAACCATGAGGCTGCTTTTGGATTGTGGCTGTAGGAAGGACATACAAAGCAATGTCTAACTAGTGGTCCAAACCAGTCATTAAAAACCATATATTTGCAAGATTCAGTGATTCACATATTGTAAAACAGAATAAAGAGAACCAAAGAAGATAGGAAAAATTGAGAAGAGGCAGAGCAGATTAAGAATTTTATACAGTATCACAAATGATCCTCAAATGTTATTCTTTTTCTCTCACAACAGTCATGTGTTGTTCCAAGAATTTGAGAGCGAAAAGGTGTCTTTTGTATTTATCCAGATAGTTACGACTTGTGTTAGGGTATTTTTTTTGCCAAACCTGGGCTTGAGCACAGGGCCTGAGCACTGTCCTTGAGGCTAGAACTCTACCACTTGAGCCACAGTACCACTTCTGGCTTTTTTCTATGTATGCGGTACTGAGGAATAGAGCCCGGGCCTTCGTGCATGCTAGGCAAGCACTCTACCACTAGGCCATACTCCTGGCCATTAGCTTTTTTGTTGTTGTTGTTGTGACATTATACCTGAAAAAGAACAACATAAAATAAAAAAAATATTTTGCTCATCGTTTCGAGTTCAGCTCCTGGTGGGCTGGTTCCATTGTTTCTTGGACTGTAGTGAGACAGAACACTTGAGAGGAAGGCATGATGCAGTGCAGCTACTCACATTATAATCAACAGGAAACAGAAAAGGGACTAAGGTCTCAAAACACTCTTTGAAGGACAAATCTCTGGAAACTACCTTCCTCCAACCAGGCACTAACTGCCACCATTCCAACTTCCAATAGTCTATACATTTTTTTTTTTTTGCTGGGGTAGTATATAGAGGGGTTACAGTTACATTCACTAGATAGTCGGCGCATTACTTCTCACACATTGATACGCCTTCTCATGTTTTGTCCCCATTTGCCTCTTCCCACACCCTCCCAATCTTCTTGTTTCCCCCCTTCTCTTTCCTATTTCAAATCTATTCAAAATTTGAATCCATAAATGGATTGAGTGATTGGTTAAATCCCAGACTAGATGAGCTAATGTCGCTAAAATACTACCCCTCCCATATACATGCTTAACTAATCTCTTAAATGATTGTCAATACAATCAACTTGACTGTGATCCATATCTTTATGAAAGTCCAACTTTTAGTATTATTTTCTTATCAGCCCACTGAACTTCCTTCAACATTTTGTAGGTCTGCCGTTGGCAAACTCATGCTTATCCGTCTAAGAATGTTTTTAATTGGTAGTTTTTATGGATATACAATTGTAGTTGATGCTGCTTTTCTCTTATCATGTTCAGGATACTATCTTCTGGTCTCCTTTTTTTAATGAAAAAAATCTGAAGTCAAAGTGTCATTTTTAATATATGTTATTTTTCTTCAGATATTTTCATGAATTTTTTTAGCTTTCTACAATGTACCTAAGCAAATTTTATTTGAATTAGTCCTATATAGGTCTGGTGATTCTCTTGAATTGATAAATATATCTTGTCCTAAATTCAGCCTTATTATTTCTTCATAAAGGTATTGTACACATTTGTCATAATGAGTAGAAACCTTGGGCTCTCATAGCAGAGACTTGCAACGGAGCAAAACCAGATACATAAGGCCTTACAGTATAACACTAAATGAAAGGACCTCTAGGATATAGAAACAAAAGCCATATAATGAGTGATTGTTTTCCTTAATGTACTATGTTATCTCTCATCTCTTTTGATGTCTCTTGGTTATCTCATGTTGATACAGTATGTCACTTTGTTATCTGATATATTGGATATATTTGTATTTGGTTATTTGAAATTGGATAGGGAAGGGGGGAAAACAAGATGAGGAGTGGGGGTGGGGGGAGGGAAATGGGGACCAAGACATGAGAAAGGGTATCCATGTATGTGAATTAATGCACCTTCTATCTGGAGAATATAATGTAACCCTTCTATTAATTACAATAAAAAATATAAAAAAGATATTGTACAACAATTGTTTTCGGCATATGAACTTTGAATGACTCTAGCAATACTATTTGCTGTTATTCTACAAATCCATAAGCTCTGCTCAATTTTCATAATTTTTCCCTCTATTCCTTAGGGTTTATATTTTCTACAAATTTATTTTCATGTTCACTGATTCTTCTATGTGTCAGATCCATTGTACTCTTGAACTACTTTGTTAAATGGTTACTCCTTTGTAAAATTAACTGTAATAATAAAAATTTAAAAATAAAATTAATATATTATAGTTTTCAGTTGTAGACAGTCTATTTTATAATACTGTATAGATTATATTTTTCTACTAAAAAGTTACTCTCTATATATACTTCAAAGTATATTGTTACCTTCATCTCATGCAACACAGTTTAAGAAAAACCGTAAGTTTTGATGCTTCCCCTCCTCCATATTCAGGTCTTCCGGTGATTGAAGTTTTTTAAATTGTCATTTCCCTTAAAATTAATTATATTTTCTTGATTTCTTTCTAATTGGAGTAAATTTGGATGGATTATGAATATGTGCTCTGATATATAGACAATGAATACTGCTATAATCATCTGTTAAATTTTTAAATTATATTTCTGTTGATTACCCAATTAGGTGTCAACTGAAATTTTACTCTAACCTGTTGTACATTGTTGTTTTAATCAGAGTTCAGTTTTCTAGGTCATTGCTTTGCTACTGTGGTATGAGTACAATCCACACATCTGCAGTCTAGGAGCAGATGAATATATTCAATTAGACAATCAATTTCTTCTTTTCTTCCCAGGCTGTACATACTATGGTCTATAAGGTTATTTTCTTGATTTCTTTGCCAGGTAATATTCACTTTTCTTTCAAGCACTCTACACTATTGTGCACTTCTAAAATCTTTCCCTACTCCTTTTTTTTTGTCGATCATGTAGCTTGAACTTAGGGCCTGAGTACTGTCCCTGAGCTCTTCAGCTCAAGGCTAGCGCCCTACGCCTTGAGCCACAGTGACATTTCCAAATTTCTAGTGGTTAACTGGAGATAAGAGTCTCATGGATTTCAGTGCCTGGGCTGGGTTTGAAGCGTGATCCTCAGTTCTCAGCCTCCTGAATAGCAAGGATATCAGGAATGAACCACTTCTCCCTGCTCTGTCCCTACTCTTGAGGTCCAATTCAATAAGAAAAAAAATAAACCCACAAACTAACCCTCTGGAGCCCATTTCTCTAATCTTCGACTTCTTCCTCACAATATGTCTGCTACTTTTTACTATTTGGAATTTTCACGTAGTTGTTTTGTTGTGTTAGCAAAATTTTAGTTGAAATAAGCAAGAGAATAATGAAAATATAAAATATAAAATTTATTGTACTAGTAGAGCCCTTAATATTAATGAATTTCCAGCAGTGTATCTATTATATACACTCAAATATGCCTATTTATTAATACTAAAAGCTAAGCCCTCTTCTCAGAACTTCTAAATCTGGAGGTTGGTCAGGTAGAGAATTAACATTTCAATGAAGTCCAAATAATACTGAGGCCACTTTTCTAGGGAAAAAACTTTGAATACTAGTGAACTATTCAGCTATGCAGAAGAGAAATGGATTTTAATCCTTATTCGGATACAAATTACTTGGGTCAATTTAAGAGAGGCAAAGAAAGTAACTTCATCTGGTAAGTAAGATCAATCATACAGCTCAACCCACTTTGAAGAATTAGTAAGAGGATCCAATGGACTAATAATGCATTTAAAATTGCTTTTACAATCAATCAAGGTGATTGAAACCTGTAATCATAGCTAATTGAAAGGCCAGCCCTTAAAAGGTGATTGAGCCTAAACCAAAAAATAAAAATACAAAAAAGTCTGGGACATGGCTCAAATGGTGGAACATTTTCTCAGCATTCATAATACCCTAGAGAAAGGAAGACAAGAAGAAGGAAGGAAGGAAGAGAGGAAGGGAGGGAGGGAGGGAGAGGAGGGAGGTTATGCTTCGGAAATGAAAGAAAAGGAATGAATGAAAGAATGTAATGTCCTAAAAGGACATTACTTCTTTTTCTTTAAAAATACTGTTATCACTAGAGGACAATCCTGCTTTTGTTGATGACATACTAGTTGACATAAATAAGTGTGTTCTTGTTCAGTTTATTCAGCTATTCAAGTTTCCTACCTATAAATCAATGAGTACTACAACTTGAACTTGATTGCTTAGAAAGACACGAAGTCAGGGAAGATAAGTTGCACTTCACCAGTAAATATTAAAGAACAAGCTTGTTGTCAGAGCTAGACCACTAACTTCTTTTAATCTATTGGTTTTAATTGAAAGGAGGCTGGAAAAGGTGTAGTCATATTATGCACATAGCTAATAAAAAATTCAGCACATTTTATTTGTGCACAATACAATAATGGTGTGGAATTTTGGTATGGCAGTAATTTCTTTTATTCAAATGCTAATTACACACTCAATGTATGAATTAATTATAATTTCTATTGACTATACTGTTATTATTTAGAAAAAACTATCTCTCAGATTTGATGAAAAGTTTAGCGTGTTATGAAAGGCTCAATTGACTTGTTCTGCATATGACATTAATATTCCTTGGTGTAAGGTTCATAAAACATTAAAACCAAATTAAACTCAGAGAGAGACCAGCCCTACTGATTTATTTATTTAAAATCAAGGGAAAGGAGGTCCCCTTTTCTCTGTGTATTTAAAGATACATGTATGTTTGCCCCATTCCCCCTGACTACTTCGATTATTTTTGGAGATTTTATCAAATTCACTGAAAAGAATTATCTTTAAAGGTAAACTAAAATGTATAAAACCCTGACATAGTGAAAAATGCCATGGTTTTGTTTGAGTATATTTGACAGTAGCTTTTGTGGCAGAGAGAGGGTGGGAGAGCAGAGAGATACAGAGAGAGACAAAGACACAGATAGAGAGAAGCAGAGAGACAGAGACAGAGAAAGAAAGAAAGAGATGACAGAGACTCCCCCAAATAGTAGGAAGGCTGGGAGTAAATGGAGTTAACATTTTCTTAACAGATATTGCTTTAAAAATCTGGGGATTTCCTGTTCTCTTTCTTTGATGAATCTCTGTCTGGTTTGGGGATGAGGGTTATACTAGCTTCATAGAATGAGTTTGGTAAAGAACCTTCATTTTCAATTTCATTGAAGAGCTTGAGAAGTATTGGTGTGAGCTCTGCTTTGAAGACCTTATAGAATTCAGCTGTGAATCCATCTGGCCCTGGGCTTTTCTTAGGTGGAAGGTCTCTTATTTCCATTTCTGTTTCAGAGCTTGAAATAGGCCTGTTGAATTGGATTAGTTCTTCTTGGTTAAGTGTGGGTATGTTAATATTGGCTAGAAATTCATCCATTTCTTCTAGATTCTCAAATTTGTTGGTGTAAAGGTTTGAGAAGTATTCCCTCATGATATTCTGGATCTTGGTAATTTCTGTCGTGATTTTACCATTTTCGTCTGCAATTTTGTTTATTTCGGTATACTCTCTTCTTTTTTGGTAAGATTTGCTAAGGGTTTGTCAATGTTGTTAATTCTTTCAAAGAACCAGGAGGGATCACTACTACACTACTACACTGTTGGTGGGAGTGCAAACTCATTCAACCACTATGGAAAGCAGTATGGCAGTGCCTCAAAAGGCACATAGAGCTCCCCTATGACCCAACAATTCCACTGCTTGGCATTTACCCAACCATCCAGAAACTAGGGCATACGAAATCCACTACCACAACAATGTTCATTGCAGGATTAGTCACCATAGCAAAAATATGGAACCAACCTAGATGTCCCTCAGTTGATGAGTGGATCAACAAGTTGTGGTATTTGTACACAATGGAATTCTATGCTGCTGTCAGAAAAAACGTCGACCCATTTGTTAGGAAATGGAAAGTCTTAGAAAAAATCATATTAAGTGAAGTAAGCCAGACTCAAAGGAACTTAGGCTCAATGGTTTCCCTCATTTGTCATAATCAGTAGAAACCTTGTGCTCTACTAGCAGAGATCTGCAATAGAGCAAAATCTTGATACATAAGGCCATATAGTATGAAGCTAATTGAAAAGACCTCCAGGATATTGAAACAAAAGCCATATAATCAATGATTGTTGTCCTTAATGTACTATGTTATCTCTCATCTCTTTTGCTATCCCTTGGTTACCTCATATTGCTACAGTATCTCAGTTTGTTATCTGATATATTGGATTTATTTGTATTTGGTTACTTGAAATTGGATAGGGAAGGGGGGAAAATCAAGATGGGGGTGGATGGAGGGGAGGGTAATTGGGACCAAGACATGTGAAAGGGTATCAATATACGTGAATTAATTCACCTTCTATCTGGCAAATATCATGTAACCCCTTTATTAATTACAATAAAAAATATAAAAAAATCTGGGGATTTTAAATTGTTCATTGTTATTTCCTGTTTTCTCCCCTTATGGGTTAATGTGCGATGTGCAGAAGGTTAGATTGTGAGAAAATAAAATGTAAAGAAATCTTCGGTGATAATTAACCCTGATTCATGCTTCTAGAAGATGGGCAATTTTGGAATTCAGCTTTCTCTTTTTGAAATTTTCTTTTATTGTCAGGGTGATGTATAGAGGGTTTACAGTTATTACTTCTTGAATATTGATATTCCTTTCCATGTTTTAGTCCCATTTTCCCTTCCCCATCCACTCTCAATCATCTTGTTTATCCTTTCCCTTCCCTATTTCAAATAAACAAATGAATGTATACACAATATACCAGGTACCAATGTTAGTTTCAGTAACCACATGAGATGAACCATAGGGTTCATGAGGCAAGAAACACCTTCACATAGTGCATTAAGAACAACAATCACAAAGATAAACCTATTGTTTCCATATCCTGGAGTTCATGCCAGTTATTCTCATCATATATGCCATATGCACATAGCTTTGAGTTATTGAGAATCATTATGGTATCTCCTATTCCACCCTGTAAAATTTTTAGGATATCTGCTTTTATCTAAGGTCTTTGAAACATTTGGAATTAATTCTAGTGCATGGTGACATATAAGAATTCAACTTTAGTTTTCTACAATTTCTTATCCAATTCTGCCATCACCATTTGTTGAAGAGGCTGCCTTTCTTCCATCCATTATTTTTGGCTCCCTTATTGAAGATTAGGTGGCCATAGTTCTGGGGGTTAATTTTTGAGTCTTCAGTTCTATTCAATTTGTCCTCCAGCTTGTTACTGTGCCAGTACTAGGCTATGTAGTAGAATGTGAAGTTTGATATTGATATTCCTCCAGTGTTGTTCTTTCTGCTAAGGATTGTTTTTGCTATACGCGATCTTTTATTATTCCATATGAATTTTCCATTGCTTCCTCTATTTCATTACAGAATGACATTGGGATATTGATGGGTATTGCACTGAATTTGTACATAGCCTTTAGTTGAATGTTCATTTTCACCTCATTCATTGTTCCAAACCAGGAGCATGGGAGATTTTTCCAGTTCCTTAGTTCTTCTTTAGTTTCCCTTTCAGGTTTTTAAATTTTTCATCTTAGAGATCATTTATTACACTGGTTAAGTTGATTTCTAAGGTTTTTTGAGGCTATTGCAAGAGGACTTGCTTCCCTGATATCAGCCTTTCTCTTTTTGTTGTTGGCATACAGGAAAACCATTAATTTTTTATCTTGCTTCTTTTTTATTTTATTGTAATGTATAACGTGGTGACAATTATATTTGCCACGTAGTAGGTGCTTTACTTCTCACACATTGATGCCCCTTCTTATGTTTTGTCCCCATTCCCTCCCCCAACCCATCCCAATCATCTTGTTTTCCCACGTCCCTTTCCAATGTCAAATAAATGAATAAACATATGTACAATATACTAGGTAACAAAGTCAGATACTGTAACAGTATGAAATTAACCAAAGGGCAACAAAAGAGAAGAGAAATAACATAGTAAATTAAGAACAGCAATCACACAAGATAAAGCTCTTGTTTCCATAAGCTAGACTTCATTTCATCCTATAGGCCCTTATGTATCTAGGTTTTTGAGCTATTATAATCCTCTGCTAGGTGAGTCCAAGATGTGTACTAATTATTACAAATGAGGGAAACCATGGACCCTATGGTTCCTTTGGGTCTTACTTACTTCACTTAATATGATTCTTTCCAAGTCTATTCATTTCCTTCCAAATGGGGCAATGTCATTCTTTCTGATGGCAGCATAGAATTCCATTGTGTGTAAGTACCACATCTTCTTGATTCAATCATCTACTGAGGGGCATTTGGGTTGGTTCTATATCTTTGTTATGGTAAATAGTGCTGCCATTAACATCATTGTGCTACTGGCTTTAGTATGTCCTCGTTTCTGGACTTTTGGGTAAATGCCAAGGTCATTGGGGAGCTCTGTTTAGTTTTTGAGGAATTGCCATACTGCTTTCATTTGTGAGTGAATGACTTTACACTCCTACCAGCAGCGTAGTAGTGTTCCCTCCTGGCCACATCCCCGCCAGCATCTGCTGTTATTAGTTTTCTTGATCATGGCCATTCTAACTGGAGTGAGGTGAAATCTCAAAGTTGTTTTACATTTCTTTTATGGACAGAGATGTCGAGCATTTCTTCATGTGTCTATAGGCCATTCTTATTTCCACTTCAAAGAAGACTCTCTGGCCCATCTTTAATGGGATCGTTGTTTCGTTGAAGATTGGTTTTGGAGAGATTTGGTATATTTAGCTGTAGATATATTTTCTATATGAGGTGTTTGTCTGTTGTATGGTTAGTTAAGATCTTTCCCACTCTATGGGCTTTCTATTTTTCTTGCTAGCTATGTCTTTTGCCAGACAGAAGCAGTTTAATACAATCCCATTTGTCCAAACTTTCTTTAATTTGTTGTATTTCTGGGTCTTTATTAAGAAAGTTTCGACCTGTGCCAAGGAGAACTAGTGTGTCTCCTACTCCTTCTTATAAAGTTTTCAGGGTATCTGCTTTTTCCTCGAAGTCTTTGATCCATTTGGAGTTAATCCTGGTGCAGGGTGACATAGAAGCATCCAACTTTAGTTTTCTGCAGGTGCTTAACCAGTTCTTCCATTACCTCTTGTTGAAGAGGCTGTCTTTCTTCCATTCTATTTTTTTGGCTTCCTTATCAAAGATTAGGTGGCTATAGGTCTTTTGGTTGATTTCTGGGTCTTCAGTTCTATTCCTTTTGTCCTCAGGCCTCTTCTTGTGCTGTTATGGTTACTGTAGCTCTGTAATAGAGTCTAAAGTTTAGTTTTTTAATTCCTCCTGCGCTGTTCTTTTTTTGTGTTGAATTACTTTTTAAAAAATATTGTAATTAATGGAAGGCTTACATTACATTCACCATATAGAATGTACATTCCATCATGTTCATTGCTATCCCTTCTCATATTTTTGTCCCGATTTCCCTCCCCCACCCCTCTGCTCATGTTGTTCCTGTGCTGTTCTTAAAGCCATTAATTTTAAGGGTTTAATTTATACCCTGCTACCATGCTAATGTTTCGATTAGCTAGAGTAACTTGTGAATGAAATCAATAGCATTGTTTGAATATAGAATGATGACATCCACAAAGAGGGAAACTTTTATTTCGTCTTTCCCTATTTGGATGCTCTTTGCTTCTTGCCTTATTGCTCTAGTAAGGAATTCTAACACTATATTTAAGAAGAACAGAGAAAGCAGACATTCTTGTCTCCTTTATGATTTTAGGGGAAATGGCTTTAACTTTTAACAATTAATGATAATGCTAGCTGAGGTTTGTCAAATCACGGCCTTTTTTTACTCAGGAATGTTCCATAGATTCCTAGTTTCTCCAGACTTTTTAGCAAAAAGGATTGTGGGACCTTATCAACCACTTTTCTGCATCTATTGATATGATCATGTGGTTCTTGTCCTTGCTCCTGTTGATATGCTGAATTATATAAAATGACTTGGGTATGCTGAACCAGCTTTGCATTCTTGTGACAAACCCTGTTTGATCATAGTGTATAATTTTATGATGAATTTTTGAAGACGATTGGTCAGTGTTTTGTTACAACAATTCAAATCGATGTTCTCTTTCTTTGATGATTCTCTGTATGGTTTTGGGAGTGGATTATGCTGGCTTCATAGAATGAGAACTTTCAGTTTCATTGACGAGTTTGAGATGTGTTGGTGTGACTTGTGCTTAGAATTCAGTTTTGACCCAGTACAAGGATGAACTCCAAATGGATTAAAGACCTCGAGAAAAAAGCAGATACACTGAAAACTTTACAAGAGGGAATAGGAGATACACTAGGTCTCCTTGGCACAGGTTGAAACTTTCTTTATAAGGACCAAGAAACACAACTAATCAGAGAAAGTCTGGTTAAGTGGGACTGCATTAAACTGCAGAGCTTCAGTATGGCAAAGGACATAGCCAGCAAATTAACTAGGAAGCTTACAGAGTGGGAGAAGATCTTCACTAACCATACAACAGACAAAGGCCTCATAGCTAAAATATGTCAACAGCTCAAAAAATTGAATCACTCCAAAACTAATCTCCAAAGAAACAACCATCCCATTAAAAGATGGGACAAAGACTTAAAGAGAGTCTTCTCTGAAGAAGAAATAAGAATGTCCTATAGACAGATGAAGAAATGCTCGACATCTCTGGCCGTAAAAGAAATGTAAATCAAAACACCTCTAAGATTCTACCTCACTCCAGTTAAATGGCCATGATGAAGAAATCTAATAACAACAGATGCTGGAGGGGATGTGGCCAGGAGGGATCACTACTACACTGTTGGTGGGAGTGCAAACTCGTTCAACCACTATGGAAAGCAGTATGGCAGTGCCTCAAAAGGCTAAACATAGAGCTCCCCTATGACCCAGCAATTCCACTATTTGGCATTTACCCAATCGTCCAGAAACAAGGACATACTAAATCCACTAGCACAACGTTGTTCATTGCAGCACTATTTACCATAGCAAAGATATGGAACCAACCTAGATGCCCTTCAGTTGATGAGTGGATCAACAAGATGTGGTATTTATACACAATGAAATTCCGTGCTGCTGTCAGAAAGAACAACATCCCCCCATTTGTGAGGAAATGGAAAGACTTATAAAAAGTCATATTAAGTGAAGTAAGCCAGATTCAAAGGAACATAGGCTCAATGGTTTCCTTCCTTTGTCATAATCAGTGGAAACCTTGGGGTCTCTTAGCAGAGATTCACAATAGAACAAAACTTAGATGCATAATACCATATAGTATGATGTTAAATGAAAGGACCTACATGATATAGAAAAAAAGCCATATAACGAGTGATTTTTTTCCTTAATGCACTATTTTGTATCTCTTTTGCTGTCCCTTGGTTATCTCATATGTATTTCACCTTGTTATCTGATGTATTGTATATATGTGTATTTGGTTATTTGAAATCGGATAAGTAAGGTGGGATAAACAAGATGAGGGCTGGAGGTGGGGAGAGGGAAATGGGGACCAAGACATGAGAAAAGGTATCAATGTTTGTAAAGTAATATACCTTCTATCTGGTGAATATAATATAACCCTTCTATTAATTACAAGAAAAAAATATATGGAAAAAATTCAGATTTGAATTCCATCAGGTCCTGGGCTTTTCTTGAATGGGAGGTCTCTTATTGCCATTTCCATTTCATTACTTGTAATGCATCTGATTAGTTGGTTTACATCTTGGTTTAGTTTGGGTAGATGAATATTTGCTAGAAATTTGTCCATGTCTTCCAGATTCTCAAATATTTCAGCAAAAAATTTTGAAAATTATTCTCTTATGCTATTGTGAATCTTGTCATTTCTGTTGTGACATTTGCTTTCTTATCCCTGATTTTGCTTATTTGAGTGTCCTCTTCTTTTTTTTCACTAATATTTGCTAAGGGTCTGTCAATTTTGTTAATTTTTTGAAGGAATCAACTCTGCTTTTTGTTGATTCTATTTTTTACACTCTAATTCATTTAATTCTGATTTAATGTTGATAATTTCTTTCTAGTGGATTTGGGTTTAGTTTATTGCTCTTTTTCCAGCAGCATTAAATTGTTTCTTATTTCTCCAATTTGTTACCGAAAGCACCCAGAGCTATAAATTATCCTCTAAGTACTGCCTTTGCTGTGTCCCAAAGGAGCTGGTATTTTATGTGCTCCATTTTGTTAAATACCATAAACTGTTGAATTTTTACTCTGATCTCTTCAATGACCAACTGATGATTCAACAATGTGTTGCTCATTGTCCATGAGTTACAGGATCTTCTATGTTGGCATTTTTGGCTGAGTTCCAATTTTATTCTGTTGTGGTCGAAGAGCATGCAGTGTTTCTGAATTTGCACAGACTTGCTTTGTGCCCTAAAATATGATATATTTTTAGAAAATGTTCCCAGGTGCTGCTGAGAAGAGCATATATTTTAGTGTTGCTGTGTGGAATAGTCTGCAGATATCTCTTAGGTCTAGTTGTTCTATGCAATTGTTCAATTCTGAGGATTCTTTGTTGAATTGTTGCCTTTTTGATTTATCCAGACATGACAGTGGTGGGTTAAGGTCACCAACAATCCTGGTGTTTGGATCTATGTGTATTTTTAGTGTAAGTAATGTTTGTTTGATGAAGTTGAGTGCTCTGGCATTCAGTGTATAGATATTTATAATGGTTATATCCTCCTGAAGAATGGATCCCTTTTTTAGTATGTAATAACCCTTTGTCTCTTCTCACTAATTTTAATGTCAAGTCTATTTTATCTGTTCCAAGGATGGCAACTCCAGCCTGTTTATGGGGGCCATTTGCTTGATACATTTTATTCCAGCCTTTCACTTTTAGAATACATTTTTATTTTATTAAGCAAGATGTGTCTCATGTAAACAGGAGAATAATGATTCTTGCTTTTTGATCCAACTAGTCAGTCTTTTGTCGTTTAATTGGAGAGTTAAGTCCATTGATATTGAGAGTTCGGATTGAAAAGTGTTTGTTAGTTCCTGCCATTGTATCTATTTGTTATGGATTGTGTCTTGTCAATTCTTGCTGTAATTACCTGGTATTCTATTCAGGTACCATTTCCCTAAATATCATGTTCATTTTGGTTTTCAATGTGTACAACAACTTTGAGAATTTTCTGTAATGCTGGTTTGGTTGATATATACTGTTTCAATTTTTTCCTTGCTTTGGAAAGTTTATATTTTTTTCCTCAGCTATGAAAGAGAGCTCAGATGGGTACAATATTCTTGGTTTGTAGCTATTTTTTCTTCAGGGCATGGCATACATCGTTCCAAGCTTTTCTTGCTTGCATGGTCTCTGCTGGAATATTGGCTATTCAGATTGGTTGTCCTTTATATGTAATTGTTCTCTTCTCCATGGTAGCTTTAAGGCACCTTTCCTTGGTCTCTATTGATCCTGTACAGCTTATAATATGTTGGTGAGATGTCCTGTTCTGGTCGGTCAGTTTGGGGGTTCTACAAGTTTCTGGTGTCTGGATGGGCCTGTCCTTTTAGATATTTGGGAAGTTCTCTGAGATGATTCCCTTAAATATATTTCCTATTCTATTAACTTCCTTTTCCATGCCCTCCTCAATACTGATTAGCTATAAATTAGTCATCCGGATTGTATCTTGGAACTCCTGAATAGATCTATCATGTTTCTTGGACTTGTTCCAAATTATTTTCTTGTCTTTCTCTATAAAATCTAGGCTATTTTCAATTCTGAAGAATCTCTTTTGTATCATCTAACCTGCTATCAGGTTGACTTTGTCTTTTATCTCCCTTCCTTCTAGTTGGTCATTTTTGATGACTTCTGCCTCTTGTCTTAGATCTTGCATGGACTTCTTTATCTTCATGATTTAGTCAAGTGCTCTCTCTGAAATCCTTTAGCTGAGTGGCTATACTTTTATCGGACTTTTGTTGAAATTCATCGAAGCAATGAGAAGGATCTGAAGGGAGAGAAACAAGATATATTTCATTGAAATGATTCATTCTGACTGTTCCTTATAGAATAGAATAATGAGGGGACAGGGAAGATTGCTGGGAGCTTTGGACAGAATGAAAGTTAGATAGAATGTTGTCTTGAAAATCAGATTCTGAATTTGTTTTCAAGAAAGTGTTGTATTTGCTGATGGAAGGGTTATGGAATATGATAAACAATATTGAAATCATGATGATTTTTGGCCTGAACAGATGGAGTTTACATTTGCTGCAGCTATGAAAATGGAGAAAAAAATTAGAAGTATATGTAAAGTAAACAGGAAAATTACCTTCTCCTAACAATGTTGTAACATTACCTAACATTCTCCTTGGGTATCACATAATATTGGAAGGTGATGTTTTTTTTTTAATGGTCTTCTTCATGCACAGTCAGGTTGACACATTCTCCTAGGTGCTCAAATCAAGAAATTTGATATAAATATTTTAGGTTTCCCATTTTATCATTTTCATATATCTTATTGGTCCATTTGTTGTTGCTGTTTCCCAAATATGTTTGACAGCCTTCATTGTTTTCCATTCCCATGACCCAATATTGCCCAGATCATAGTCTACGTATCTGTTTTATTTAAAACCCTGTCACGGTTTTCTGGCTAGTTATTTTTTGCTTCTTAATTATTCTCTATATAATAATTCAAAGTAATTCTTAAAGTAATTCTTAAAACTGATCAATCTGAGGTCAATACTAGAGAAATGTGTTAACTGTGCGAGTGTATAGAGGGTGATGTGGTTGTGAATGAGTGGTGAGCCAAAAGAATTCCCATAAAGTTGGAATTTTCAGACAGATGTGAACGAAGATTTTTAAAGTTAGTTACAGAGAATATTCTAGACACAGGGAACACAGGGATGAATATGTAAGGATTTCTAAAAGAATGCATTAAACTTAAAAATCAACATCAAGAATTTCAGTTTAGTTGGCATTTAAAGGATGATCACTGGGAAAATACTGAGAAAGCATGGCTCAAATGTGAATTAGTGCCCATTTGTATGGGGCTTTGCTTTCAGAAGTTTGACATAATCCCTTGAGGCAATTAAAACAATACTATGTTTTGGGTATAAAGTACTCTCTTAAACTTCATGTGTGGAAGACCTGGTCCTTTATATTATTTACTTTTGTATCACTGAGACCAAAATACCTGTGAGAACAACTTATATTGGCTTACTCCTTGAGAGGTAGCATGTTTCCATGCCCTTGGGCAGAAGGTCATGCAGGTAGAAGTCTGTGGAGGAGGAGGGCATTAACCTCATAGCAGAAAGGAAACAGAGAATGAAGAACAGTTGGAGGCTAGATATACAACCTGCCCTTGCCATTGGGAGTCAAGAATTTAACATAAATAAACCTGGGTTTGGCACATGACATTTCATATTCACATCATAAAGACTAAGTCTTAATAAGAGAATTAATATACTGATAGATTCAAACCTGATATAATCATTGGGAGATGGTGCAAACAAGGTGGTAAAAAGGAAGAAGGTTACTTCTTCCTTCATTGATGGGGTATTAATTTGAAAGGATATCTTGTCACATACCATGCCTGGCTGTGCTTCCTAGCCACCATGATATAAGCAGTTTTCTTTCTCTGTCCAGTCCAACATCATGTTTTTGTTTTGTTACACGCTTAATATAAGCCAATGGAGCCAACTGACTGTGGATTGAAAACTCTAAAATCATGAGCCAAGATAAAATTTTCCTCCCTTAAGTTATTTATCTCATATGTCTTTGCCACAGTGTCCAAAAAGCTGACTAGTATGGGAAATAAGCAATTGAGTTTTGTTACAAAAGGTCATATTAACTACATTGAGCTTTTATACATTATTCGAAGATTAGGTTTCAAGTGAAAAATTTAGTATTGTTGATTTTACTTAAACAAAAACAGAGACAAATAATCATTGCCATTCTTCTTATCAAAAGTGGTTTCTCTGCCTTTTTTTCTTTTGAAAACACAGCAAGGCAAATTGAGAAAGTTAGGTAAGAAACAGTCATAGAATGTTCTGTCCTCCCATGTTTGTTCTTGGGTCCCTCAAGACACTATTTAAGAAATCCAGCTACTTGAGGCCATTTTGCTCTGAGAAAACACAGCTCTATGAAGTTAGTGGACTCTGGCCAACAGCCCCAAATGAACCCAGTAACATGCCATTCTAGCCTAGGTACCAAGTTTACATGTCCACAAAAAATTCTATGTTAAACTGTTATGCTACCTTCAGTGGAGATGTACATATATCATACAGCAGATACAAGCCATTCCAGTGTGCCTTCTTCAAATCTTTGAGCCATAATGTCCACAAAGAAAATAAAATGACTGCCTAGTACCATGAAGTTTGGCTCCCTACCAGTGCTTGGAACACAGATGAGATTGTAGGCAGAGACTCTCCTCAAGGCTTTAGTGGTGTTATGTATAAGATATCTCTAATAGTTTCCAGTTTAGGGACTGAAAAAGCAGATAGAAAACAACTTCCAAGAACTATTGTGCCATATTTTAACTGAGCCCTATTGAATCTACTAAGAGTTTCAAGTTTTATTAGTTTTGAGTTGTGAGATAAAGAATCTCACTGTGAATACCTTTGTGGTATAGGGACAGAGACAGACCCACGGCAAAATCATAGGAAAATCAGAGGCAATATGGGTATAACTCTACCCATTTCAAAAAGAAAATAAGGTATTTGCCTAAAAGTGACATGGAATTAATATCCAGATTATATAAACAATTCCAGCAAGTGAAGAAGAGAGGATGATATTCCTCATAGAAACTTGTTAGCCATATTTATGAACATTTGTAGAATAATAAATTTGAAAGCTTATAAGTAAATATAAAGTTGTTTAAAATGAAGAGTAATCAGCAAAATACGTATTAACAAAATAACAAGCCAGAATTTTTTGGCTCATACCTATAATCCTATCTACTTATTCTTGAAGTTGACAGTAGAAAGATTGCAATTTGGAATAACTCAGGTGGAAAAGTTTGAGAGCCCCTAGCTTGAAAAACCAACAAAAACTATAACAGTATGTGTGGGTGAGGTGTATGCATGCTTCAGGCAATAGGGTAGCAGCCTAACAAATGAAAAGCCCTAAGTTCAAACTGCAGTATCACTAAAATAAATTAAAAATCAATTTACACATGACTGACAAAAATTAGAAAACCTGTAAGTGTTGAAGTTATGAGACTGTATTTCTGGTCATGAGGAAAGGCCAGAGCTGCCACTCTGTTGAAGATCAAATTACTAACTTATTAAATAAGTACCTTAGTTTATGTATGTTGTGGTCCAGAATTATTTTAACCTGTGTCTAATGTGAAAAACATTCTTACAGAATTCCACAAGGGGAAATATATGAGGTCATTCAGTACAGTTTTAAGTAGTTACAACTACTAGTAAGTAGTTATACATGGCCATGTAGATATTCATTCCTCAAAAAATAAAGAAATATGATGGGCATTCATTATGGTATATTATGCACCAAGAATCAGCAGAACTCTAGAACATATATAGATTCTAAAACACATTAAAAATAGGTAAGAAAAGAATTATATATATATAACAAAGTATTAGTTACACAGATTAAAATTTTAGCAATAGAAATGTTATGGTATGTAGGTATGTAGGAGCAGAGGCAGGACAACTTCAAGACCAACTTGGGAAAAATTAGTGAGGATATCTCAAGCACAAAATGAAAACTGAAGTGTGGAGAAGGGAGATTAAAAAAGTAACCTTGGGGCTGGGAGTTTAGGCTAGTGGTAGAGTGCTTGCCTAGCATGCACGAAGACCCAGATTCGATTCCCCAGTACCACATACATACAAAATAAATCCAGAAATGGTGCTGTGGCTCAAGTGGTAGAGCCTTGAGAAAGCCCAAGGACAGTGCCCAGGCCCTGAGTTCAAAGCCTAGGACTGGCAAAAAAAAAGTCATTTAAAAAAGTAACCTAGTCAAAGTACATTATAGGAATGCATGAAAATATAATACAAATCCCTTCTGTAAAATTGATATCCACTAACAAAAATCCTTAACATGTGAAAACAGAACAAAACAACAATGACACACATTTTACAAGAACATTAATGAGGCCAAGTGGTTCATACCTATAATCTAAGTTACTCAAAATGTTGATATCTAAGCACCATGACCTCAAGCCAGGATAGTCAGACAAATCAGAGAGACTATCATCAATTAACCAGTTAAAAGCTCTAAGTAGAGTACCAGCCTAACACACACACACACACACACACACACACACACACACACACACACACCAAGCAAAACATGAGTTCCTGGGGTTAGGTTAGGAATATAAAATAAGTAAATAGAAAACAGGGAACCCTACACAAACCAGTCAATGTGCCATGAACTGAGATAAAGATAGTAGCTTCAAGCTAAGCTCATATGAAAACTTCTGGAATCACTGATTATTCCACTTATTTGGGTGGGTCATGGGCTTGAACTTGGCCTGGGCATTGTCCCTGAGCTCTTCAGCTCAAGGCTACTGCCCTACCCTTGAGCCCTACCTCCCATTATCTAGAAGTCAGTTGGAGATCAGAGTTTCATCCTTTTGTGCCCAGGATGTCTTTGAACCAAGGTCCTCAGATCTCAGCCTCCTGAGTAACTAGGATTATAGGTGTCAGCCACTTCGGCCGGCTTCCAATTTTTTTTGTATCCCCTCTATATTACTATGTGGACTTATACAATTAAGTCAGACCACCAGGTGTGGATTACTCAGAGATTTCACTAGATCACATTTGAAAATCTTATGATTCTGTATCTTGATTTAGGTGACTTTTAAATTTTGATTAAGGAAATAATGCATATTCATTGTAGAATATTTAGAAAATATGAGGAAAAGGTCAAAAAATAAGTCAAAAAGGAATCAAGAAGAAAATCCTTTCAAATGTAATCTCATCACCTAGGTATAATGACAGTGTTTGGCATACATTTATTTCCAGTCTTTCTTCTAAAAATAAGAGCATCAGTTTAAATATGTATGGGTAAACCTATACATATGAATAATACTTTTGCAATCATACTATATGCTAATATCACTGCTGTCAGAATTAAGTAGTATTTCTTAAAATTTTTGCTTATTTATGTGTTAGTAACATCTCATTATTGTTTTAGTTTGGATTTATTTGATTAACAGTGAAGTATGCTTTGGTCAGTCTTTCTTTGCAATGCTAAGGAATTGAATCCAGGGCCTTGCAACAGCTCTACCACAGACACACATCTCAAGCCACCAGTGGAGTTTTGTCTTAAAGACTTCTTTTTCATGATAGTGTTGGGAATTGAACGCAGAACCTAACTAGTGAAATTTTATCTTGTTTTGTAGCTATTTACATTTCCCTTTATGGAAATGATTGGCTCATAACTTTAATTTTTAACATATCTATAAGAATGTTCTTTGAAAAAGTCATTTTATTTTGTATCTCCATGTGAATACCATTAAATCTTTTTCATAGATACTGTTTCAGCACTGGAGTTTGGACTTAGGACCTTGCTTTGCTGGTGTTCTATCACTGGAGCCACATACCCAGCTAAGTTTATGCTGTTTATTTTGAGTTGGAAACTGGAGGACTTTTTGCTCAGCATAGTTTGAAACTTTAATCTCCTCGCTCTTAGCTTTCCAAGTGACTAGAAGTGCAGACATTAACCACTAGCACCTAGATCTTGGTCATATTTTTATTCTCATTTAATTTAACTTATGCACAACATATTATGGAGTTTTTTTCTAATTAGTCAAAGTTATCATGTATTCTTTTCCAGCTGTTTTCTAAGTCGTTTCAAAGCACAGAATTTCATTACTCATGTATATTTCCTTTTTTTTGGTCTATATACCTGTGTTTGTATTATTACACATCCATATTCTTTGATAAAACCAAACCTTTTATTATACAGTGTGATGAACATGTTCAAATTCATTTTCTCAGCCCCTGTCATTTGTCTCTGATTTTTCTATTAATTTTCAGAAACTCCTTTATTATAAACTAACTTGTGGCTGGGAGTTTGGCCTAGTGGTAGAGTGCTTGCCTAGCATGCACAAAGACCCAGGTTTGATACCTCAGAATCACATACATAGAAAAAAGCCAGAAGTGTTGCTGAGGCCCAAGGGCTAGAGCTTAACTTGTATGCATATATTTATTTCTGACATTACATTGGCATTGATTTATCTATCTCTACATTAGAAATATAATGTTCTAGTTATTTTAAGTTTATTATAAATTGTGAAATCTAAAAGATGATATGGTAATTCATTCAATTATCTTTTTCAAAAATATTTGTATTTCCAAATAAACTTAGCAATATATAGCTCATACCCATAATCCTAGCTACTCAGGAGGCTGAGATCTGAGGATCTCAGTTCAAAACCAGCCCGGGCACTAAAGTCTGTGAGACTCTCTCACCAGACAATCAGAAGTGGTTCTGTGACTCAAGGAGCAAGCGGTAGCCTCGAGCTAAAGAGCTCAGGGACAATGCCTATGCCCAGAGTTCCAGTCACATGACTAACAAAAAAAGAAATATTTTGCTCATGCCTCCTCGTTACTCAGGAGGTTGAGATTCTTTCTTTCTTTCTTTCTTTCTTTCTTTCTTTCTTTCTTTCTTCCTTCCTTCCTTCCTTCCTTCCTTCCTTCCTTCTTTCCTTTTTTTTTTTGCCAGTCCTGGGCTTGAGATCAGGGCCTGAGCACTGTACTTGGACTTTCTCAAGGCTAGAGCTCTCAGCACCACTTCCAGCTTTTTTCTATGTAGATGATACCCAGGAATCAAACCTGGTCTTAGTGCATGCTATGCAAGCACCCTACTGCTAGGCCAAACTCATGGCCCCAAGACTCGATTTTTCTAATTAATCACAGAAAAAGCCAGACATGATTCTATAGCTCAAATGGTAGAGTGCTGGCCTTCAGCAAAAGGGGCTTAGGGAAAACAGACTTCCAGTCCCAAGACAGGCAAAAAAAATTGGTGGTATCTGGGATTAAACTCAGGATATTTTTGCCTTTGCTGTCTAGAAAAAGTGCTCTAAAACTTGAGCCACACTCCTAGAACTTTTTGCTTTAGTTTTTGTTCAGTTGAACCACAGTCCTGTTTCCTTCTCCCGAGTCGTTAGAATTGAAGACTTTGGCTACTGTCTGGCTGGTAGTTACCATTCAACAAGAAAATCATTTGTTAATGAACTAAACCTACAAAGCATCTAGAATTTGCATTCAAAATGATGAACTTCTTCATTTATTTGAGCAATATTAAAATTTCAGTGAATTTTAATCATTTTGTTCATGTGAATTGCTCATGTTATTGATTAAGTTTATTCCTGACTTGTGCTGTCATCAACTACCATACTGGATCACTGAAGGAAGAATGAAGACTGAGGTGGAATAATTACTTAAATGTTTCCCAGAGGCTTATGCATTGAAGGCTTCATTGCCAGTGCAGCAATGGTCAGAGGTGGGCCATTTGGAAGGTGAATGCATCTTGATAGCACCGACCTCATGAATGGATTAATTCATTGGTAGATGCATAACTTCATGATTTGTTGGGTGGTGGTATAAACTTTAGGACATGGAACCTAGTTGGAGGAATTAGGTCATTGGAAGTGTACCCTTTGAAGTTTATATTTTGTCCCTTCTTCTGTCTCTTTGCTTCCTCACTATCATAAGCAATTTTTCCCCAAAACAAACTTCCTGTTTTGTTGTTCTGCCTCACCGCATACCCAGAAACAATTTAACCTAGTAACTGATAATACACTGTGAAAACTTTGACTCTGAAACCATAAGCCAAAATAAACATTTTTTCTTGAGTTTTCTCAAGTATTTTGTCAGAAAAACAGTATTTTGTCATAGAAAACAGACTATTGCTAAGTATTTTAGGAGCCATTTTCAATGCAAGATTGTGTTTATGGCCTACATATATTTTTCCAAAGACTTCAAACTCTAGGTTGAGACATCATGGGGAGTCAACGATTGAACAAACATTCTGTCTTTTGATAGTATTGTTATTTGGCAGGTGAGATTCTCAACATTTTTTTAAAAAGAATTTAATTAAGTGAAGTAAGCCAGACCCAACTGAACATAGGTTCAATGGTTTTCCTCATTTGTTATACTTGGTATAAACCCTGGACTCGCCTAGCAGAAGATTACAATAGTTCAAAACCTAGATACATAGGCTATATAGGATGAGGCTAAATGAAAGGACCTCCAGGATATGGAAACAAGAGGCATGTAATGTGTGATTGTTCTTAATATATTATGTTATTTCTTGTCTCTTGTTGTCCCTTCATTATTCTCATATTCTTTCAGTATCTTACCTTGTTATCTAGTATATTGTATATACGATTATTTGTTTACTTGACATAGGAAAAGGAAGGGGGGAAAAGAAGATGATTGGGAAGTAGTGGGAGGAGGGAAATGGGGACAAAAACATGAGAAGGGGTATCAATGTGTGTGAAGTAATGCACCTACTATCTGGTGAATATAACTGTAACCCATCTATTAATCACAATAAAAAAGTAAAATAAATAGATAAATTTAGTTCTAACTCCACTTCATTTAGTGCAAATTCCTTTAGGATGTGAGAAAAGGTGGGATATTATCTATATTCTAGTGGCCATAATGGCTTTATAGCTTATGTTGTTCTTTCACAAAATGTGAGTGTACTGAAGATAGGTTTAGTAATGCTACAGTAACAATTGACCCATACATTTCAGGAGCTTTATACAAAATGACTGTTTTTTATTTCTGTTTACTCAGTTCTGGTTGTCAAGGAGAATCTGATCATGGTGATGAGTTTACTGAGATTGCATGCCATCATGTGCTTTCACTGCAAAAAGAAACAGAAATGTGAAGACACACACTGATTCTTTCATCTCCCTTGCAGGAGTATACTTTAGCCCTGTTTCACAGCTCAAAGCAAGCTATTGACCTTACCTGATGTAAAAATGGGGACATCCATACGATCCTCCTGATCAGCTCAAATTCTCATTCTGAAAGCCTAGTATCTATCAGTGAAAAAAAATGGCAACCATTTGACTTCTTTTTTTTTGCCAGTGCTAGGCTTTAAACTCAGGGCCTGACCACTGTCCTTAAGCATACTCAAGGCTAGAGCTCTACCACTTGATCTACAACACCACTTCTGGCTTTTCTCTATGTATGCGGTACCGAGGAATTGAACCCAGGTGTTCACGCATGCTAGGCAAGCAATTTACCATTAGGCCAAACTCTCTGGCCCTCATTTGGCTTCTTGATCAGGTATGGAGTCCTGTGACATGGAGCATGAGATGCATTAAATGCTGGAAAGGTGTTAATTCTTGTAGAAAACCGATCTATTGTATTTAGATTTGCAACTATTTTATTTTATTTTATTTTTTGCCTGTCCTGGGCTTGAGCTCAGGGCCTGAGCACTGTCCTTGGACTTTCTCAAGGCTAGAGCTCTACCACTTGAGCCTCAGCACCACTTCCGGCTTTTTTGTATGTATGTGGTAGCAAGGAATCGAACCCGGGTCTTCGTGCATGCTAGGCAAGCACTTTAACCACTAGGCCAAACTCCCGGCCCAATTTGCAACTATTTTAAATATATTAATTCTAAAATAAGATGGAAGCTAAGTCTTTAATACCAGGTCTTTATTTCAGCATCTAAATGAGAATTGGGAATGAAACATGCCTCTGCTATTCTGTCCATGGAAGAAAGGTATTGCAAATGTATTCAGGATCCTCTTTCATTGCCTGTGTGCTTTATTACATATATTATCTTCTTTCACCTCATCCTTCTAAAGCCAAAACCGTGGAGCATGAGTGTAATCCTTTGTATGCCCAGTATCTTCTTCTACTGGTTTCTAGGCACTCACTTCTTTTGAACAGAGAAGTGGAAAGTCTTGCTGCTTTAGCATGCCATTTCAAACAATTCTGGGCTGTGTGGTTGCCAAGTCTGGCATCAGTTAATTCAACTTTAGGATGCCATGGGTAGTGAGTGGGGAGGGGCAGAGGGGGTGAGAAAATATATCTAATACAGAGCTTATACTGATTAAAATAAATGAATGCTCTGTATATCTAAGTAGTGACCAAAAGACATTTACAGCTTTCCTAGCCTGTTTCCCATGTCTGCTTGGCATAGAGACTCCCAGGATCAATGGTCCAATTTTAGTTCCACTTTCTTCTTCCATCATTCCCTGTATTCAGCTCTTCGGAAGTGAGTTAATAATGTAAAATCTTGCTGAATTAAATTCATTTAACTGTGCTGCCAATTCCCTTCCCTTCATGCATTTTTAAAGAGATCTCAAACCAGTGATAGATTTCTAATGCTGTAGGAAAAGAAAGTAAGGATAAGATACTAAACCTGAATGGAGTGAATTGTTTATTATAATTGCTCCATTGAATTATCTCATTCTGTGTCCAGAAGGAAGAGGAAATATCAGCCTTCAGACTTTATAAATGGCAATATGCACGGTGGAGAAATAGGTAGAAACTGTCTCTTCTATCAGTCACAATTTGACATAGAACAGCTTCCCATGGAAAGCTGTGAACAGTAAAATAATAGATGGGGGGCTGTTTCTATAGCAACTCTGTATATTCTAGCTAGGAAGATGATTTTTTAAAATTAACCTTACAGTTAGAAACAAGTTAGCAACCAGATCTCAGACAATGTGTTTTGACACTGCAACTATATAAGCTACCTATAAGATAGTCTAATTTAAACTCTTTTCCTTGCCCTCGGGCTTCCTTTGGTTCTCTACAAAGGTTCTTGACTTATTAAGTTTATGGGTACAACCAGCATACAATATCTGTAGAATACAGTATTTATATTCACAAGTTTAAAAGACACAGATTCTATTCAATATATAGAAACAAAACCTGAAGACTTCAGGAAGATACTGCTTCATGAGGGAGTATTTACAAAAATGAAAGACAAATATATTTGCTAAATTGAGTGAGTCTATTAACATTCAACTGTTAAAGACACCTAATTCCAGAGCAAGGTTTTAGAAGGTATTGCTCACAACTCATGTTTTTGGAATTCCGTCTAATCACAAGACAAATTCCTCCCACTCCCTTTGGCAAGCAAACATCATCTGGAATTTATATTGTGTTTTATTGTCTCTTTCCCTCCCTCCCTCCCTGAAGTATGTGCTTCCATCAGGCTGATATGTTGATCTTAACTATTAACATGCTTCAAATGATGTAACTGGTTAATGATGACATCAATTCTGTAGTTCATACTCTCATGACAGAGTGGAAGAATTCACGTTCTAGCTCTGTGTGTGTGTGTGTGTGTGTGTGTGTGTGTGTGTGTGTGTGTGTGTGTGTAAATGAGGGAACATGCTTGGATTTTGTTATCCTTGGAGAGTATTGTGACCAATCCTTAAGAATACTGAGGGACAACTGTATTTACTATTTAAATCTCTGCAGAAAACATTTTCTGCTCCCCCTCTAGAACGAGTGATTGTTAAAATGTGTCTCTTGGATTAAGGATATTAGAGTCCCTAGATTGTTTTAGAAATACTAATTCTAGACTCTTTGAACTAGAAACTCTGAGTTTGGTGGCCAGTTGACTTATGTATTTGATTACAAGCCTTCCATAAAATTTTAGTCTGTAAGATTTACTGCTCTAGAGAGTCACAAAATCAAGGTGAGAGCCAGATACAGCAAAACTTGTATGTAAACACTACAGCCATCTTGTTTGAGCTGGGATGGTGGAAGCTGAGCATCCCAATCATGGGGACAGTAGCAAAAAGAAAAAAAAACTTTATCAGCACATAGCACAAAGTGGTAGCAAGCAACTTCATGGGATTGTGGCTATGTCCTGCTTCTCAGTGACTTGAAGTAGAGTGGATGAAGGGTTAGGAATTCTGAATGGGGATTTCAGCTCTGAGGCACAGATGATTGTGAATGTAAGTTGGGGTAATTTTTAACTTCAAGTGTGATTTGAATGAGTATCATAACCTGTTTTGTTTCTTGAAAATATAGTCAAAGGCTTCAACTTCCTGAATAGCCCAGGAATAATAATAAGGATTGACAATTAGGAATAACTTAAACTAAAAAATCTCCTTCATGGCAAAGAAAATTGTCACTAGAATGGAAGGATAGCCTATAGAATGGTAGAGAATCATTGCCATATATTCATCTGATGACATCGCCCCATTTGTTAGGAAATGGAAAGACTTAGAAAAAATCATATTGGGGCTGGGAGTTTGGCCTAGTGGTTAAAGTGCTTGCCTAGCATGCATGAAGACCCGGGTTCGATTCCTCGGTACCACATACATAGAAAAAAGCCGGAAGTGGTGCTGAGGCTCAAGTGGTAGAGCTCTAGCCTTGAGAAAGTCCAAGGACAGTGCTCAGGCCCTGAGCTCCAGCCCAGGACTGGCAAAAAAAAAAAGAAAAAATCATATTAAGTGAAGTAAGCCAGACTCAAAGGAACTTAGGCTCAATGGTTTCCCTCATTCGTCATAATCAGAAAACTTGGGCTCTACTAGCAGAGATCTGCAATAGAGCAAAATCTTGATACATAAGGCCATATAGTATGAAGCTAATTGAAAGGACCTCCAGGATATTGAAACAAAAGCCATGTAATGAATGATTTTTGTCCTTAATGTACTATGTTGTCTCTCATCTCTTTTGCTGTCCCTTGGTTATCTCATATTGTTACAGTATCTCAGTTTGTTATCTGATATATTGAATTTATTTGTATTTGGTTATTTGAAATTTGATAGGGAAGGGGGGAAAACCAAGACGGGTGGGGGTTGGGGGGGAGGGTAATGGGTACCAAGACATGTGAAAGGGTATCAATGTATGTGAATTAATGCACCTTCTATCTGGCAAATATCATGTAACCCTTTTACTAATTACAATAAAAAATTAAAAAATATGTAAATATCTCAAAAGTGCAACCAATAACATAATTAATATGTGGGAAAATTAATCAAACAGATAATCTTCCAAAAAGCAAAATTACTCAATAAATATAGTAAAAAATTATCAACATCTCTGCCCATCACGAAAATGTAAATCAAAGCAACATCATCTTCCCCCTAGCCAAAATGGCAATCAGAAAAACAAACAACAAATGCAAGCAAAAATGTGGAAGAAATTAAACTCTACTACACTGTTGGCCAGAAAATAAACTATCACCTTTTATACAAATCAGTATGAAGAGTCCTAAAAAAGCCCTAAGAACAGAATTACCATATGAGCTAGCTAAAATCCATTTTAGCATTTATCTGAAGAAATTTAAATCAGCATTCAATGGAGATGTCTGTATACCTGTTTATTGTAGCACTGTTTTCAATAGCCAAGCTAAGGATCCAACTTAGGTGAATGGATGAAGAAAATGTGGAATGTGGTATATATTAACAGTGTATTATTAATTGCATTGTTACATCTTATATTTTTATTATTCCTAGTTAGATTTTTTATTAGTATGCATTAGCTGTACAAGAGGGAATTACTGTAACATTTTTTTTTGCCAGTCCTGGGCTTGGGCTCAGGGCTTTAGCACAGTCCTTGGTCTTTCTCAAGGCTAGAGCTCTACCAGTTTGAGCCTCAGCACCACTTCCAGCTTTTTTGCTATGTATGTGGTACTGAGGAATCAAACTCGGGTCTTCGTGCATGCTAGGCAAGCACTCTACCACTAGGCCAAACTCCCGGCCCCATTCACTGTAACTTTTTATATTGCACACAATGTATCCCTTCGAAAACAATTTCAGCAGTTGTCTTTGTTCAATTTATATACAGGCAAATAAGTTACAAAACTTTCTTTCTTCGCATTCATTTTATTGATTAATATAATATATGAATTACCATACTGAAGACATTCACTACAAATTAGTACATACACAAAGTGCAATATTATTCAGGCACAAAGAAATACATCATTTGCAGGAAAATAGTTGAAATGTTAAAATGCTGAAATGTTAAATGAAACATGGCATAAGCCAGATTCAGAATGACAATATGCTATGTTTTACTTACATGTGGAATTAGGACCCTTTCTTTCTCTCTTATATAGGCATTATGAAAATTAATACAGAGGGAAAGAGTAAAAGGAAGGAAGAAAGGAAGCAATACAGTCACTAGCCAATTCATTTTCAAACTCGGTCTCTCTGAGTGTTCTCTCTCTCTCTGTATCTCTGTCTCTCTGTCTCTGTCCCTGTCTCTCGGTCTTTGTCTCTGTCTCTCTCTCTCTCTCTTCTCTCTATCCCTTCTCTTATCCTTCCTTCCCTCCCTCCTACCTTCCCTTCCCTTCCTCCCTCCCTCCCTCCCTCCCTCTCTTCCTTCCTCCCTTCCTTCCTTCCTTCCTTCCTCCCTCCCTCCCTCCCTCCCTCCCTCCCTCCCTCCCTTCCTTCCTTCCTTCCTTCCTTCCTTCCTTCCTTCCTTCCTTCCTTCCTTCCTTCCTCCTTTCCTTTCTATTTTTTGAGGGTAGGGGAATACTGGAGATGAAATACAGAGCTTCAGTATTTTAAATATTAAGACACAGGAATTTGGAAATTTGATTATCAAAATAAAACAAAACTGATGTCCAGAAAATTTCCAAAGTGTGTGTTTGTGTGTGCGTGAACGTGTGTGTGAGTGCATATGCACACACGCGCACACACACACATGCATGTGTGCATGTGCTGTTAGTAGAGTTCGAATTCAGGGCTTTACACTTTTGCTCAGCACTTCGGCTCACTCTTTGGCGCCTTGGTTCTCTTTGGCTCTTTGGCTCACAATCTTGGCTCATTGGGTCTTTGGCTCATTCTACATTTGAGCCATGGCTCTACTTCTGTCTTTATCCTCATTCATTGGTGATGAGTCTTCCGTATATGTCTGTCTGGGCTGGCTTTTGTGATCCACAAATGTTAGCCTTCTGAGTAGAGCTGGGATTACAAGCATAAGTTACTAGTTCGTGCCTGTAACTGTGTTTCTTACTCTGTGTTTGTTTGTGATGTAAGTATAGAACATGTTTTGTTGCTTCCACAATATATTGGGGTTTTCTCCTTTGTTTATGTGCTCTTCTAGGCTTTGGTTACTGTGCTTCAGAGATGTTTTGCTTTTGTTGTTATTGCATTTTTATTTTCTATTTTGAAAACTTTACTATCTTTAAGTAGTTGTATAAAGGAGTTGTCATGTAGCAAATTAGTTTATGAGTACAGTATGTCTTGATCAAAGCCAACCTTAAAACATTGTCACCCACTGCTCCCTAACCCATGCCTTCACCCCCTTTTCTCATTTTTTAGGCTATATACACATTTTTTCCCATTTACCAAAGCAGTTTATTATACAATGCACCTTAACCTGTGTCATCCTTATAACATATTCACCTCCCTGTCAACATTACCAATTCCCTTATTTTTCTCAATTCTGTTTTATGTACAACAAATTCTTGTGTGCATTCTCCTCCCTTTCTCTTTGCATCTTCTAGCTCTCTCTCCTTCCCTCCCTACTCCCCCAATGGCAAATGAACATTTCCTGGTAAAGTAAATATAACAAAAGGTCAAATTAAACACTTTAGCTATATATCATTTTGATGCTTAATCGTCACTCACTTTTCAGTGTTTAAAAATAATATCCAAGCTGGGTGCCAGTGGCTCAATCCTGTAATCCTAGCTACTCAGGAGCTGAGATCTGAGGATCAAGGTTCAAAATCAGCCCAGGCATGAAAGTCCATGAGGCTCTTTTCTCCAATTAACCACCAGAAAATGGGAAGTGGTGCTGAGGCTCAAAGGGGTAGGGTCGTAATCTTGAACTGAAGAGCTCAGGGACAATGCCCAGACCCAAAGTTCAAGCCCCATAACCGCCAAAAAATAATAGTAACATCCAAGGCTGAAAATGAAATATTAAAAATTGCTTGCTGTCTAAGGCTGCATCTTGATCATTTTCTTTCAAATTAACAAATATCTATTAAGTACTATGTATGTGAATTTGACGAGTTCAGTAATTTGAAGATATATAAATCACATTTTAAAATTATCAAATACCCAATGGGAGGGACAAATATGTCTATGATTCATAGCATTTTTAATGGCCCATATGTCATCTCCCTGGTGTTATATATTTATGAGAGCCCAGAAAGGAAAGGAGTTATTTTCTATGAGGGTCACTGGGAATGGACTCAAGAAATCTTAGGTCAAATTCCCCTTAAGCAGATACCAATAGTAGCAGATGAGAATAAGGTCTGTTTGGAAGGTGATACCCAGGAAACTGAACAAGGTTCATTACTAAGCATGCTACTGAAAAGGGAGGACTGTTTAGCATATACCTTAGAGCTGGGTGCTACTGGCTCAGGCCTATAATCCTAGCTATACAGGAAACTGAAATTTGAGGATCACAGTTCAAAACAAGTAAAGTCCATGAGCTTCTTATCTCCAATTAACCAGCAAAACACTGGAAGTGTAGATATGGCTCAAATGACAGAGTACTGACTTTGAGCAAAAAAGCCAAGCAGGGCTGGGAGTTTGACCTAGTGGCAGAGTGCTTGCCTCGCATGCACAAAGACCTGGATTCAATTCCTCGGTATCACATTCATTGAAAAAAAGCCGAAAATGGTGCTGTGGCTCAAGTGGTAGAGCACTAGCTGTGAGAAAACCCAAGGACAGTCCTCAGGCCTTGATTTCAAGCCCCAGTATGGGCAAAAAAAAAGTGCCAAGCAGGAGTGTGACACCCTGATTTCAAACCCCAATATGAAAAACAAAAAGAAGAAAAAAAGAAAAAGGAAGAGGAGGAGGAGGGGGGGAAACAAAGGAGAAAGGAGATGAAAAAGAAACACCAGTGTCATTTTCCTTGGGGTGGGGGTGAAATTCTCTTCATCTTTGTTTGAGGGTGTTAAGTTCCTTATACTTCTGATTTGTCCCATTTGTGGGCTAAGTCTCTTCTTATGCATGTACGGAAGACTACCACAGAGTTTGAAAGTTGAGTGGTACATGAACAAGAGATTTGGCTGAAGTACAGGCAGCATCTGCTTCACTAGAGGAGGTGGTATTTAAATTGAACCTTAGATGATGAGAAGATTTTTCAGCAAGTCGTGATATGGGCGGGGGGGAGGGGGGAAGCTTTTCAGCATAGAGTAGGATGGACTAAGGCAATATTCATGTGGTCCATGGTAAGAAAATGATGCATATTTTTAAAATTAGAAAAAATTCAAGGTTATCTATATAAATATTCATCCTCACTCCCTTGCTTTGAGTGGGAGAGATCTGAGCTCTCAGGAGTTTGCTCAGAGGGAATCGTGTCTCATAGCAGTCTGTTTCCTCTAGTTAATATCTAGGTTGCTCTGACTTATTACACCAGTTTGCTTCTCTGCAGATCTGTGAGCTTCTGCCAAAATCGAGAAGTGACTATGTAAGTTGTGTTGTAGCACAAGGGAGAATGTCATTCATTCTATGTGGTGCACTGGGGGAAAGGTTAAGTATTGCTGATTCCATTGCTGGATATGAGACGGATGGATTTAATGGAAGAACAAATAATCCAGTGTAGAGGCAGAGGTTTCATTGTATGATGAAGATGAGAGAGAGAGAGAGAGAGAGAGAGAGAGAGAGAGAGAGAGAGAGAGAGAGAGAGAGAGAGAGAGAGAGAGAGAGAGAGAGAGAGCGCCTTAAATACAGCATCACTAATGTACTAAAGAAGTGCTCCACATTACAGGAGCAAATATGGGTCATGTGAGTGAAAGTGATCATTCTATCCTTTTGTAACCCCATCTAATCAGTCTTCAACTCCTACCAATCCACCGACAAGGCTTTCATGAATTTGACCTCTAATTCTTATGTTTAGTGTTCCTCTCACTTGTCAGACTCACCTTAGCTGACACAGTGAACCACTCCAAATTAACAAATTAAAAGCCTCTTGCAGGCTTTCCTCCTGTGGCTTACCGGGCACCATACTTTCTTGGTCTTCTTGCCTCCCTCATTGTTCTTTCACAGTCTCTTTTTTTCCTAAGTCTTGAAAGTTGTAATATGCTCTATTGCTTAATTGTTATTCTCTATTTTATTGACATGAACCGAGAATATTTCATCTTATCTTGTATTGTGTGTGTAGGTGCCAGTTGTGTGGCTTGAACACAGGACCTATGCACTGTCCTTGCGTTTTTTTTTACTCAAACTAGTGCTCTACCACTTGAGAAACAGCTCTCACTTTTTACCTTTTTGGTGACTTAATTGGAGATAAGAGTCTCACAGATTTTTACACTGGGGCTGGTTTTGAACGCCCATCCTCAAATCTCAACCTCCTGAGTAGTTAGGAGGATTACAGGCACAAGCCTGGTTCATCTACTCTTAACTTGCATGTAGATACCAAACCCCATTACATACCCCACAAGATGCTAGTGCTCTCTGCTAAGGAAACTTACATATGATTTCTTTTTATCTTGAGAAAATGCTACAGCTGTTGACAAGGTAGGTTATGAGGTGATTGGGAGCCTGCATCAACCTTTCACTTGAAAATATTGATTCTGGATTGGCAGTTGTCATTTCTGATAATGCATACCCATGAGCCCCCAAAGCTTTAACAAATTGAGTAAAAGCAATACACATCACTGCTTTTAACCTGAGTTTCCTATAGGGCACAAAGCTGTTTTCTATGAGCAGAAAAGTGAGGCTTATATAAAACACCTTGGTTTCTGATTTATATATACAGAATAGAGTATCCCATGCCATGCAAGTACATGGAATATGGACATAATGTTGTCCATGCCATAAGAGCTTGGCTTGGATTTACAGATTGTTCCAGAAGTTGAAAGGGAGTTTAACGGAATATTGACAATGCAATGCATAGAAAATATTTTTGGAGAGAGAACTAGAATGATGAATGAGCTCTGTTTCAAAACTAATATCAAAGATGAAAGACACTTCTTATTTCCCCATGGTTTTCCTGTACTACTTTACATAGTTCCACTTCTTTGGAAGAAAAGAGAAGTTTTATACATCTCTTTTCTTGTATACAATACAGTATCGTGGCACCTTCTCCTGCTCTGACCTGGTGGCTGATATCTTTCTAGTACTGGATCAACATCTGGATTTTGAACCTTATTGATCCAATAGTCTGCCTTTCCTTATTTTTGTGCCCCTACTGGAGCTTGAACTCTGTGCCTTGAGCCTTCACTTGGCTTTTTTTTCTGAAGGCTGACACTATACCACTTAAGCCACATTTCCAGTTCCAAGGTTGCTATTTCTTTGTGAAAGCTAGTGTTGGTTTGCAACAGAACCTGCGGCACTTCCTTCTGATACCATGTCTTTCCATTTGTTGCTATAGTAACACACGAGACTGGAGGGATGGGATATAGTTTACTGAAGCATTAGAAGGAAAAACTAACATGGAGAAAACTCTAATCACTGCTATGTCATGAGGGCTTTTGCACAATTTAAAAAGACAATTCAGTCATTTAAATTTCTCATAGGGAAGTTATCAATTCGATCTCTGCTATAGACCTTGATTTTCTCCATTCATTCATGCTTTCAAAAGGAAAAAGAATAGTGTTTTCCTACTTTCTCTGTAATTTGGAAGTGTTCTCTTTAAAGTGAACTATTATTTCCTAATAACATTTATCCCCATCATTCATCTCCATCCCCAAAACACTGGAAACAATAAAGAGGCCCCTTTTGAGTCTTTTGCCCTTTCCAAGTTCCTTTCTACTAAAATTGAGAATTGCTACCTTATTGAAATTACTACGTTATTAGCAAATGACCACTTCCTTGCTTCTGAGCTTGAGAGAAAGTAAGGGGTCATTATTAATTTTACTAGGATAATGTGACACTATTGTAATGGTTTTGAGGAACAGTATTCTTTTTCTGAATATAATAATCAATGAATATCAGTGATACACTACTATACTTTCGGATTCCTTGAATTTTCTGGTACTCTACAATGGCCTGGTCCCTGACTTACACTTGTGTATTCACTTATCCCCATATCCCCAAGGCAAAAATTAGAGACTATAACCTATTTATTTTGGTCACTTAAAACACAATACTTAGAAAGGCAGGGAGCAGCTGGGTGTGATGGCTCATGCCTGTAATCCTAGCTACTTAGGAGGCTGAGATCTCAGGATCAAAGTTCAAAGCCAGCCTGGGCACTAAGGGATCTGTCAATCTTATCTCCAATTAACCTCTAGAAAATGGGAAATGATGCTTGGCTCAAGGGGTAGGGTGGTAGCCTTGAACTGAAGAGCTCAGGGACAACGACCAGGCCCAGAGGTAGGGTGGTAGCCTTGAGCTGAAGAGCTCAGGGACAGTGCCTGTTCAAGCTCCATGATCCCCAAAACAAAAAGCAAAAAAGAAAGGTAAGTAGTAGATAAAAGATTGATACATATTGAATTAATTTGTATCTGCATTGCCATCATCCCTTTTGAAACAGTATCATCTGACAGATCCTACAACAATGAGATGTGTATTGTGAAAGACTTTCAGAAACCAGTCTTTTTTTGTCAGTTGTGGGGATTTAATTCAGGGCCTGGACACTGACCCTGAGTTCTTTTATTTTCAAGGCCAGAAACCTATTCTAGTATTCACTACAGGGGAAGAAGGAATGTAAGTGGAATATCAATCTCTTTTTTATTGTAATTAATAAAAGGGTTACAGTTATATTTGCCATATAGAAGGTGCATTACTTCGGACACATTGATACCCCTTCTTATGTTTTTGTCCCCATTTCCCTCTCCTCATTTTGTTTTCCCCCTTCACTTTCCTATTTCAAATAAACAGATAATCCTACATACAATATACCAGATTACAAGGTAAGATACTGTAACAATATGAGAATAATCAATGAGTGGAATATCAATCCCTTAACAGGTACTGATTGCATTACATTTTCTCTTGTTTTACTTTGTTGTTGTTGTTATTGTTTTGTTTTGCTTTTAGAGGCAGGATATAACTATGTAACTCAGGCTGGTGTCAAATTCATAATCTTCCTGCCTTTTGCCTCCTTAGTGTTTTTAAATTACAGGCATGTGTCACCATGATGACCATCTGTCGGTTTTATCAGAACTTTTAATTCTGCATTTCAGCAGTGAGTTAATTGGGGGACATAAAGTTAAAAATTGTGTCGTTCATAGATTATTATGAGACACAACAGAGATTCAGATATCAGAGTTCAGAGTGTTCCCTTCCACCTCAGCTAAGGTCAGTCTATTTCACCTTACATCTTAACAATGTCTAAACAGAGAAGTAAACAGGCAACCTCATGTATTTGGCTTCTGCATGTATAGAGTCAATCAACTGAGCATTGAAAGCATTTGGAAAGCAACATACATGTACTTAATATACGTAGAGTTTTTTCTTGTTATTCCTTAAGCAATATAATAAAACAATTTCTTACATAGCATTCACATTGTAATATTAGTCAAGTAGAGATGATTTCAGGCATAAAAGAGGATGTAAAGTTATTGTCAAATACTACTTTGTCTTATACATTGATTTGGGTATAAATGTAGTATCTTTGACACTACAGTGACAGATTAATATCATTCTTTTTGATAGTACTGTGGTTTGAATTCAGGGCTTTGTACTTGCTAGACAAGTGCTTTACTTTGTCATGCCCCAGTCTCTTTTTTGCCTTACTTATTTTTGAGATAAGGTTTCATGCTTTATTGTCCAGGCTGAAAATTGCAGGTACACATCATGATCCTCCTATCTATATCAACTAAGATTACAGGAGAGTGCCACCATGTCCACCATTATACCCCAATTTTAAACAAGTTTTGTCAGCTTCTGTAGGTTGCTGCCTGTGGGAGCTCTATTATTCTTTATCTCATGAAGCTCTTCTATAAAATGAGTCCAATAATTATATCTACCTCACAGAGTGTTTTGAAGATTGTCACATAATATATATGAAGTGTTCACCCTAGTACACAACAAAGACTTGATAAACATGCTAATGTTGCTCTTTGTCACCACAGTAATTAATACAAGTTTACCATACCCTTCCTTTCTCACTTCGTTTTTCCTCCAAAAGTTTCTAGTAAACTTGTCTTTAGCCATGTTGTGCTTGCTAGGCTTTGACATATCTATGATCATCCTTGCCATTAATCTTTTGCTCAAATAAATACATCTTTTTTTTTCTGCATGTGCTCATGCAGATTCAGTCAATTTCAGTCAAAGTTGGTATTCTAAATGGCAACTCTGTGGATGATAATGAGCTTCTTTTTCAAGCTCCCTTTCAAAAGATTTTTCATTATGGAATGTGACTCTGGCATGAGGAATGGGGTTTAGACATAGACTCTATAACACTGAGTTCACCTTACTGAGGTTGGTCTGGTTACCATCACTAGTAAATGTCTTCCTGCCAATGGTATCCTATCACTCTCTGGGGATGGAGGTGAGGGGGAGCAGAGGAAGCAAATGAGACTAGCTAACCTCTTAGTGCCAGTTGGATTGATTATATCCAACCTCTTCCTTTGTAGCCAGGGCAGTAATTTGTTCTCAGTGGAATAGCTATGTATTCTAACTACGAATTGCTATTTCTTCCTAGGATATTATTGCCAGTACTATAATTCATGTATTTTAGTATACATTATTCACCCTTATATAATGTCACATAGCATGTTGCACGTCAAATATTATTTTTTTTCCTTTAAGGAAGTGTGTCTTGGTTTCAATGCTGTAAAATTCATGGTTCTTCCCATGAGTTTCACTAACCAAAAGCAGTTGATTTCATCAATTGTTTAAAAAAATAGCCTACTGAAAAAATATAGGTACTGTCAGGAACCCCTGTAATCCTAGCTACTCAGGAGGCTGAGATCTGAGGATTATGGTTCAAAGTCTATAACTATCAGAAAGAGCCAGAAGTGGTGTTGTGGATCAAGTGGTAGAGCACTAGCTTTGAGCATGAAAACTCAGGTACAGTGCCCAGGCCCTGAGTTCAAGTTCTAGGACAGTTATTCACACAGAAAAGGAAAACTATAGCTACCATGGCTATTACAGTGGGAAACTGTGTTTGTGTGTGTGCATGTGTGTGTGTGTGTGTGTGTGTGTGTGTGTGTGTGTGTGTGTGTGTGTGTGTGGTGTGTTTGGATGTTAAATACTTTCCAAAAACACATAACCCATCTGCTGAAAAGTTGGTATCTAGCCTAAGCCTCTATTGAGAAGGTGTAGGATCTTTAGGAGGTATGGCCTGCTGGAAGGATGCTAGGCTATTGCTGTGTCTTTTCTTTCTTTGAGAGGGAAACTTTTGAGGCTTGAAATCAGAGCCTAGATACTACCCATGAAATTTTGTGTTCAAGGCTAGCATTCTACCACTTGAACCACAGCTATACTTTTAACTTTTTGTTTGTTAATTGAGGATTAGAGACTCATGTCCTTTCCTGCCTTGGCAGGCTTCAAATTTCTATTCTCAAATCTCAGCCTCTGGAGTAGCTAGTGTTGCAATGTGAGCCACTGGCACCTTGTCAAGTGTATCTTTTTGTCCTGTCTTTCATGAGGCAAAACCTTCCTGCAGTGTGGGCTCCAGCCATTATGTGTTGCCCTGTTATAAGCTTTGAAACAATAGGCCCGAAGACTATGGACAGAAATTTTTAAAACTCTGAGCAATATACTTTCCCCTGATAAAATTGATTATCTCTTTTCTTTTTTTCTTCTTTTATGTTCCAATAATACCAAGCTGACTAAAATAGAGACCATACCTATGAGTTTGGAAAACTATCCTAAACATTTATATATCCAGACACATTTCATACATATACATATGCATATGAATGTATATAAATATATATTCATATGTATATATACTCATACATATAAAATCTCCCAAGACAAATATTGGTATCCTACTTCCCTAATCAAAATGTCTCAAGAGTTGAAATTGAGAATGACTTCTCTCACACTCTATCTTATAATCCATTTACCAAATTTGGCTCTGATTCCCAAGGTGAGAAAGAATATGTGCTCTGACCAGGGGACACAATAGTTCTACTGAATTGCAAGATAAGACTACCACTTGGTCTTCCTCTTTTTTTTTAGGTTACTAAACCTACTGCAGGCAAAGAAGGGGTACTTGATTTTCAGGAGGAAATTAAGTTACTTTCCATACTTGGAGCAGAGAGGACTATGACTAGATCCTCAACAGGATCCATAAGTCATCATTTTCCATCATAACATTTAATTAAAATTACTCAGTGAGTGTGGGATCACTAATGGCTCAGACTACTTACAGTGAATTAAATCATCCAAGAAGCTCAAGAAATTTGTTAAATTGATGTGAAACCTAAGGATGAAGAAGATGAAAAGGGCAGAAAATGAAGAAACTTAATTTTCAACTATGGCTTGGTGTTCAACTATGGAAATAAGAATTGTAGCATATTTTATGCAGTGCATATATTCTCCAGGACTATAAGAGAATGAATTTGTATTATTGTATATGACCACATTTATTGTATCTTGTTACAATGAACAATAGAAAATAGATGGAATATTTTAAAACTAACTCCAAGAGTGAAATTCCTTCCTATTTAAAATACCTAGAGTAGTGTTTATTTTCCTTCCTTGGCTTTGCTTAGCAGGTACTCTATCCATTATCCTGGAATAAAAGAATAAAGGAATATAAAAACAAGGTAATCCTGTTGTTTTATATTGTTTCTTTTAAGTTTTCTCAGAAAGGGATCCTGAATTAAGGACTGAATTGCAATGGATGCTGGGAAATAATGTGAAGGGAGTGAGGAAGTGACAAAAGAAAGCTGAGGTCAATATTCAGTATATATTATCAGGTAGGCTATCATTGAGAAAAATCTAAATTAATCGTATTGGAGAGTTCTGGAAGGCAGGTGGGATATATATCTCAAAGTTACACAAGGTTAAAGGAAGTTGGATAATTAATACAGAAAATACTGTGTTTAATGTACAATGTGAAGTTATTTCTTTATTGTTTTCCCCCCTATGGTTTATCTTCTGTTTCTGCTGAATCTGACTTTGGTACCTGGTATATTGTATGCATATTTGTTGGTTTATTTGAATCAGGCATGGGAAGGGGAAAACAAGTTGATGAGACAATGGACAAAGGATGAACAAGTGTAACAGCGATATTCAAAAGACTATGTTGGAAATGAACTTTACAACTTGGGAGGAGTGGGGGAAGGGAAAGTGAGAGAAAAAGATGAAGGGGTAACAATATTCAAGAAGTAATGTACTCACTAGCTTACAAATGACAGTTATGAATGTACATGTAACAGCACCCTGATAATTTTCTTTTAATTCACCATCTCTAGCTGGGTGTGATGGCTCATACCTGTAATCCTAGCTACTCAGGAGGCTGAGATCTGAGGATTGAGGTTCAAAGCCAGCCCTGGGAGTAAAGTCCGTGAGACTCTAATGTCTAATTAACCACCAGAAAAATTGGAAGTGGAGCTGTGGATCAAGAGATAGGGAGGTAGCTTTGAGCTGAAGAGCTTGGAGACAATGCCCAGGCAGGCCCAGAGTTCAAGTCCCACAACTGACAAAAAAAAAGAAAAAAACTATTCACCATTCTTGGTTCTGAATGGCCTTAACTCCCTTGTATGTTTTACTTTCTAGGTGTAGAAGTAGAGCAAATTCATTGGTCAGAGAAAGCTATTATATCCAGAGTGCAGATCGTGGCAGCTGGAAATTGAATTACTCTATATTTCTTTTTGCAGGGGGCAGTTGTGGGGTTTGAGCTCAGGGTCCGGGCACTGTCCATGATCTTTTTGTGCCACACCACTACTTCCAGTTTTTTAATTGGAGTAAAAATTCTCATGAATTTTCCTGCTTGGGCTGGCAGTGAGCCTCCATTCTAAGATCTCAGCTTCTGATCTGCCTGGTGGCATGAACCCAGAAAGTTGTCCTGTACTGAAGTTTTAAGAGGATATGGGGAGCAATGGTAGTGTATGTAGCACCTACAACATTTGTCCTAAAAACTTCAGTCCCAGGTTGTTTTCTTCTTATTAAACATATCATATGTACCATTTTTGAGCAAAGTAGTACCTTTGAAATGATTGTGTGTACATTCTGAATGTTTACAAAGGTTTTGAGAACTAGGCCTAGTAGTTATTTTTCTTTTCTGTTTCTCATGATACTGAATGTCATAGTAAACATATTATATTCACTGTATTTATATTGCTGAATGGAATTGATAACCATAATTATGTAATATCTACTGTTTCCCTTGAAGGTGGCACTCTAGTGAGTTTTCCTCCTACCTCTTATTTTTTTCTTTCATTAAAATATGTAAATTACAGTGAGAAGTGATTACTGTAACTAAGTATAGCCCTGCCTAGCTAATTCTTTGAGAAAATAAGTGTTACTATCTAGTTACTATTAGTTTCCCATAGCCCTTTCGATCTCCTTATAAATACATATAAATGCACCTATGCAATAATTTTGTTCTGAAAAAATAGGGTATTATATTATTCATCTTCCTTTGCCACTTGTCAATTTGCTTGATCACATGTTATAGATACTCCTGGGTCAATGTACATCTAGTTCATTTATTTCACTAGTTGGAGAATATTAACTATTCAGCCATTACTTTACTGATGGACATGCAATTTGCATCCAATATTCTTTTTTTGATTTATTAAACAATGTCACAGCAGAAAATCCAGCAAAATATTCTTTACACTTGTGAAAGAAATATTATTTCAGAGTGTATGTGCACTTGGAATTCTTATAGATACTACCAGATTATCTGCCATTTTTTATCAGTATTGAAAATTCTCATTTCCTTGGAACATTCTTTATTTTATTTCTATGTAATGATATTTGGCAAACCAGCATTAAGGAAGGTAGAGTATTCTTTATTCAATTGGGGACGCAAAATGCTACAAAATCTGAAACTTTGAGCATGTATCTCATACCAAAAGTTGAAGATTCCACACATAACCTCATTTGATAAGGTGCAGTCAAAATATAGGCACACTAAAAATAAAAATATGTATAAAATGAATTTTCCTTAAGATTTGGATTTCACGTGTAAACACACCCAGGGCTTATGAATACATACATGATCAAGATAACTAAAGTGTAGTAGATACAGGAATGAAAATCCAGAGTAATTCTATGAACAATTAACCTACAAAATGAACATCAGAAAGCTGAAACGTGTTTTGAATGGGGGAAAGGCTAGTGGGACAGCTTTGAATGGAAAAGGGAATGGTAGACAAATATAGTCATAATTGTATATGTGAAAAAGGAAGTGGGAAACTTAATATGACTCAGGAAAGGGGTAGAGAACATAGAAGAGAATGATGGAAAGGGTGGCTGTGAACAAGATGTAACATACACATAAATGGACACATTAAATTGTAATGCCCTGTGGATGCATTTGTAAATACAAATGCATAAGTGAATAAATACATGAATAAAGATTTGGATCTTGGCCAAATGTGCTTCACTATGTCTATGTTAGTGTTCAGGATCTTACTTTAAAAAATAACTTGAAGGTTGGCCCAGTGGCCCATGCCTGTAATCCTAACTACTCAGGAGGATGAGATCTGAGGATCACAGTTCTAAGCCAGCCCAGGCAATAAAGACTGTGAGACTCTTATCTCCAATTAACCACTAAAAAATGAGAAATGGGGCTGTGGTTCAAGGGGTAGGGCAGTAGCCTTGAGCTGAAGAGCTCAGGGACAACACTCAGGCCCAGAGTTCAAGCCCCACAACCTCCAAAAAAAATAATAAGTTGAATAAAGTTCTAGAACCTAACAAAACTCCTGGTCCCAAGCATTTCAATTAAGAGATACTTAAACTGCAGTACATGATTCTGACAGATAAACTACTATGATACTTCTACAATTTATTTTATGTGTGTCAATTATAATATTTCCCCCAAAGCGAATCAAAGTGGAGGATCTGTATATCCTAGGGTGAAGAATGTAGCAGAAGCAGAAGCAGGACACATTCTTCTGTTCATCAAGCAGGAAGTAGCATGCAGCTTTGTGAAGGAAAATATTTCTCCCACTTTTGGGGGCTACAATGTGGTTGTGGCAGCAAAGAATCCATATAAAGGATACAGTTTTCTGCAAATATCTTCTGAGTTTGAAGAAATAACTGGACAGTAGTTTGAACAAGAGCCTTGTAAATAATATCTCCTCCCTCTACATCTGTACCCATTGGCTGGCAAAGGATTGGGAAAACTGATTTATTTGTAATTTCACTTAGATTCTTAAATTGTTTCAAAATCTCCTATCACTTTGACTTATATCCAGAAATAGCAAATTACTTTCTCTGTTGATCCTTTTATATTGTGAAAACATTTTGGAGTAGAGATATACGGTGGCAAGGTGACTAAATATCTTATTGATATAGTTATAAACTTTAAATAGAAAGTTATACTTCACATTATTTGCAAATGAGCTCTAAAATCATAAGCAAAATCTTTCTTTCTGGAAAATTACTACTTTAAATCTAAAATTAAATCTTTTATTAAAAAGAAAATTTCAAGAAAGACAGTGTTAATGGAAGTACCTATGGACAATTTAGTGGAGAGAAAAGGCATGTGCATTTTATGCACTAACCAGCTTTTCCAATTTTCCCACTTTGCTGAAAAGTTCATTTTCAAAACATCAGTACTCTATCATTTGACAGCTTGCTCGTTCTAAAACTCTAAATTTCTCGTGTGCAGCTAATATATGTACATTTAGACAGCACCAAATCTGAATTCATATGTATGCAATACTTAAATTACACACTGCTGTCAAGTATTGACTTTTATGGTTGATAGCTTTAATATTACTATTTGTGTGTCTATAAATTATATTTTTCAGAAGCCAAAAAATAGGAAAATCCAGCTTTTATTGACAGACATACTAAGCATAACACTCAAGATATAATTGATATGAATATCAATAACATGATTCTAATAACATCAAACATTTTGATGTCATAGTGAAGTATCTTCTAAATACAGAAGTGTGAGTGTTGCTGAAAGTCAAGGACAGGATCTTAGAAGAAAATACCTCACTTAAATCTATGAACAAAGTGGAGGAGTCTGAAACTTATCAAGGACAGCGATAGCAGATAGTCCTGAAGACTCTTGTTTACCATTAACATTGAACTTTACGACTGTAAGTACAGTTTTAAAATTAGCCAGAATGAGATAATCCATGTTTCTAGACCTATGAAAACAAAACAATAGAAATGTCTTATTTTTAAGGGTTGTGTGGATAATATTTATGGATGATATAGGATGGCTATATGTCCTGAAAAAGACTTGTCAGTTATTTGGCTTCACTTATTGCTTGAGTCCTGGAATACCAGGATAGCAGATGAATGAGAGAGGACTTGAAAGAGTGTTTTGAGGGTCTTAGAGGAGCCACTCTAAGCTAAGCATATGTGAGAGAAAAACATGCAGAGGGAGACTAGAAGCCAGAAATCTCTAACATTTGATTCAAGGAAATGGAACCACTGAATGAATCAAAGCAAAAGATGAGGTAGTAAAAGTGGTCCCTTACATTTCCCATTCAATTCCTAACTTCCAAATCCATGGCCTTAACCTACCCTTCATTACCAAGACCCAGTGAATTCTTAATGCCTATATACATCTTTCTTGAGTAATTAGCAACCAGGGTTGGGAAATTTTACCATTAATCTCTTCCTCCTTCTCTTCCTCTTCTTCCTCCTCCTCCTCTTCCTCTTTCTCATCCTTCTTCATTATCTCTGTAATTGAGACTTGAACACAGGTCCTGGACACTGTCCCTTATTGTTTTTGCTCAATGCTAGCACTCTACCACTTGAGCCATAACTCAAGTAGTAGCATTTTGCCATTTAATTGAAATTAAAATTTCATAGACTTTTCTGCCTGTATTGGCATCTTATTGTAATCCTCCTATCTCAACTTTCTGAGTAAGTAGGATTATAGGCATTTGCCATCAACACCCAGACTTCATTTCTTGTTCCGTCAACCAAACCTAACCTTCCTGAAATTTCTTCCTCCTGATCCTTACTCTGTAAATAAAGCAAAATATGGGCCATTGGTTCAATATGATGTTTTTATCTACTTAAATTCTAACACAAGCTCTCCAGAGCCTTTACCAAAGAATAAGTTCAAATGGTTGCCTTTTCACATAAGCAGAATGGCAGGGCAACAGATTGGAAGGTAGAGTAGATTTATTGCTTCATCTCAAGTCACACAATGCAGAGAGCTGCCTAGGTGGCTTTGCATAAGTCTTGTACATATGTGTTTCCTTTGCTGGGTTCAGCTCACAGTCACATAGTCAGTGTGATAACTTAGCATGTTGAAATTGGCTTATGTTACTTGCTGTCCTCATGGGCCTTGGCCACTTGCCTTTCTTGTGAGAGTAGTTCTAGAAGGTCCACACTTTTTGTGTGTTCTTAGAGCCCTGATTGTCCTCCTTCTATAACAAATAAACCTCTATGTGCAGTCCTGACTGATAAGAAGAGGCCACATGTTTGTACACGGGCTTAATTGAGGCAACGGATGGCTTGCTCTCCAAGTGTTTCCCAGAAGCCCAGGAAACCCAACCCAGAAGTGCAAACTGATCCTGATAGTCAATAAAAGATTGGGAATGGGAAAAAGTCCTTGCTCTCCCTCCTTCCCATTATTTTTCCCAATAATTGTGGACTACAGCAAACTGTCAAATACAACATTTTGCATCAGGGACTGATTGGGATGAATAAGGCACAAATATCTGAAACTGTGACTACAAAGTCCAAATGACTTCGGAGCACATGAAATTTCCTGTCAGTGAAGTATACTGGCATATGTTCTGCTACAAGGGGCTCCCTAGCACATCTCATAGAGTAGAAAACAAATCAAGACAAGGAGACAGTGAACTATATTGTGGGTGAGTTTTCATTTCAGACACAGACTTTGTAGACATCTTGACAGATGGACTTGGTCAAGGATCTGAAAGTTAGAACCAGCTAGGGCTCTCTCAAGATTGCTTGAGAACAGCACACTGCTCCAGTTCTCTTGTGGACCACCGTGTTATCAAAGGCAGGTGAAATACATAGGGTATAGCCTTAATCATAATATGTAGAACAAAACCCCCATATTTACATGTGCACCTTAAAAGACAACTAATTTACAAGAAATTTCTGCTCATGGGTCTTGGCAAGGAGCACATTTGTATATAACAGGGTAAATGTCTCCACAGGTCTGTGCATGAAATCAGAGGCCAAGAATGAACAAGTGTCCTCTAAATGAAATGAAGGGGAAACATAATAATGGCTTTTAACAAGGTCACATTGAAAGGGAATGACAGAATAAATTGGAATATTTCAGAACTTTGCCAAGAGGAAGAATTAAGGTTAAATTACTAAAAAAATCCATCTAGATAATCTTGGTCTCTCAAAGAAATTAATGGGAAATGACCCTAATTATTTGAGCTGAGATGCAGAGAATAGAGTTCATGTATATATTAAGAATATATCATTTTAGCCCAAGGTATATGAACAAAAAAGCTGACAAATTTAATATTTGAATGACTTATTTCAGGAGACTTTACCATTTTGGTAATAAGAACTTTAGGTAGGAAATCTAAGCAATAAGCAAATTCTCATACAGTATTTAATTTCATTTTGGGTTCACACATAAGTTTGATTTTGAAAAATATACATAAATTTGTGAGATTAAAATTGACTGCACAAAATAAGTCAAGTGTTGTGTGAACTTGAGAAAAGATAACCAACCATATAGAAACACCGGGGTCCTAACAATAGATCAGGTTTACTCCCTTAAAAATTACACTGGGTGTGATTTTGAAATGCTTATACTTCCATCTACAGTAGAGGTTATGCCAGGAGGATTGCTAAGTCAAGGTTACTATGGAGAAAAAAGTACTGAAAACGTTTCCTCTGCCCAAGTGGTACAGTACTAATCTACAAATTTGACTTTCTAGATTAAAGCTCCAGTTGTAAAAAAAAAACAGTTGTGAACAAGATTTGTTTTAGGCATTTAAAAGTTTCAGGTAATTATAAATTAATTTAATCCATCTTATAATAGAAAAAAATCCTACAGAAATCCAGTCATTCATGTGTTTTTACCTTTAAGTAGCCGTTTCAATTCAATAAACAATCTTGATTAATGTCACCTCTTCTCCCTTATCCCAATCCCATCTAAACCTTCAAATTAACTGGTTCCATTTTCCCATACATATATTGAGTATCATGACTATTTTTGCCCACACTTTCTCTCTCCATTAGTCTTGTCTTTCCTATGCTTCAGTTTTTGAGGAATTGAGAAAAATTATGCGAAGCACTTGGTTAATCTTTCCTATATATTATTAATTCCTATATATTATTCTATTGACTTTGTAATGAAATAGTTTTTATAGCCTCCTGAAAGATGAAAGATGCAAGTTAATAAATTTGCCTAATGTCTTAATGCTGTATAAACACAAACTTGAACTCAGAGCTCTCAATGTGAACAGGCAACTTGACTTAAGCCTATACCACTCCAATCTGATAAGTATAAAAAGCATCCTGGGTATATGATCTTGGCACAAGGACTAGATTTTCATTCTGTCATATTTGATCCACTGCCCTTGCTCTTCCTTCTTCAGCTTTCCCTTTTAATCTTCCTATTCTGGTAGCATGTAGAAAATAGGTGTTTGTGTTTGGATATGCCTTCTAGTTAATCATACAAACCAAACATGGAAAAGGGTAGTTAGACGAATGAAGAGGAGAAGAGAGGGAAAATGCAGACAAGAATACAACATATATCAGTAAGGGAAGTGGTGGGTAGGAGAAGGATGGGTGAGAATGTTAAAAGGGATGACATTGTTCAGGATATGTTGTATTCATAAACAGTTTTGTTAAATGGCATCTACTTTGTACAACTACCGAAATATAATAATAAAACTCATAATGGTAAAAAAAAGTTTATCACCATCTGAAAAAGTCTACAAATTCAGATCAGGCAGTGTAAGTTAATAATAATGGTACTCTGAAAGTGCCTCAATAACGTTCACTATGGCAATACTCAAGGAATTAAAATTGGTTTTCTTTAACTTATTTTATTTTTTGTGTACCAGTCCTGGGCATGAATTCTGGGCCCTAGCACTGTTCCAGAGGTTTTTGGCTCAAGGCTAGCACTCTGCTATTTAATATCCACTTTTGTAATTTCGGTGGTTAAGTAAAGTTATGAGTCTCATAGACTTTTCTGCTTTGGTTGGTTTAGAACTTCAATTTTCAGATCTTAGCTTTCTCAGTAGCTAGGATTACTGGTGTGAGTCACTGGTGCCTGCCATATCTTTTGGTTCTGTTTGTTAGTATGTATACTGTAACCAAATTTAGGATGCACCTCAGAGCATAAAGAAATATGTCACAAAAATCTGAGTAGTAAAAATTAACCTCAGCAAGGTACCATGCATCATGGCTATAATCCTGGCCACTATGGAGGCTGAGATCATAACAAAGTAATTGGCAACAAATTCAAGCAAAATGTTCACAATATCCCATCTCAACAGAGAAAGCTGGGCACAGAATTTCACATCTGTCATCCCAGCCATATGGGAGACAGAGATTGGGAGGATTGACCTTTAAAAATGTTTTTCAAACCGCATTATGGCAGACAAAAAGTTGGGTGAAGTGGCAAATGCCAGTCATCACAACAATGGTGAAAATTAGAAACAAAAAATTCAGTCTAGGCCAGTTTGGTCAAAGAGTAGAATTCTATCTCCAGAATAAACAGACATAAAGGGCTTGAAATACGGTCAAAGTGGTAGGACATCTACCTAGGAAGTATGAGGCCCTGCGTTCAAATCTCAGCATCACATAGCAAAATAACAATAACCAACAAAATGCAAAAGTAGTAACCTTAATTAGAGATGTAGTTCGATGGTATAGCACTAGCCTAGAATATATGAGAATCTGAGGGTTCCAATTCTCAACACTGCAAAAGAAAAGAAAGGAAAAGAAAAGAAAAACAAAGCAAAACATTATTGGCACTGAATGGGATCATCTCAAAAATTCATTGCCATAGCTTGGGGACTATTTCGAGTTCGAATTCTAGCTCAGGCACTTGCAGGCTGAGATCTGGGGGGGGGTGCAATTATTTAGCTCATCTTCCTTGTTTTCTTCATCTTGCAGTAAAGATTAAATGAGAGTATTTGTTATAAGCACACCATTGTACTTGTTAATATTATGTTCTTTTTTTTGTCAGTGATGGTGGTGAACTCTGGCCTGAGCATTGTTCCTGAGCCATTCAGCTCATGTTTCGTTCTTTGCCACTTGAGCCATAGCACTGCTTCTCATTTTCTGGTGGTTAACTGGAGATAAGAGTCTCATGGACGTTAGTGTCTGGGCTGGCTTGAACCATGATCCTTAGCGATTAGCTTCCTGAGTAGCTAGGGTTACAGGCATAAGCAACCAGCGCCCAGCTTACTATTATATTCTTATTGCATTCTTATTGCTACAGTTTGTAGTAGTTATTTTGTGTTTAGAGCAAACTTGCAGTAAACTGTATTCTCTCATTCTGTGTGGCAAATTTTGATTATTTTATTTTTTATTTTAAATTTCATTGTAAAAGGAATATAAAAGGTGTTGCATTACATGTTAGATAATGAGTACATCTCTTGTAGAACAGTATTACCCCCTCTCATTTTTTCATTTCCTTCCACTTTTCCCCTTCCCGACCCCCCCCCAGCCCCAAGTTATTAAGTTCATGATAAGAAATCATATTTCCTCAGTTTAGGTGTTCTAGATTCTTAAGTCATTATGCAAGTTTTGGGGTGCAAAAGATTTTTAAAAACTGCATAAGCAGCTGTGCATCAGTGTTATGGCTCAATTGATAGAGCATCAGCTAAATAGGTTTGAAGACTTGAGATTAAATCCTCATACTGATAACAGACGTAACATGTGAATGTATACATTTCCATTTTCTCTTCCCTCCCATTTTTGTATCACTCATTTTCTCCCTATTCTAAAAGCGATAGAGGGATAAGTAGACTGATAGGAAGATAGATAATAGCAGATAATGGATAGCTAGCACAGAGACAGGAAAAGTGAGAGGGGGGAGGAAAGGAAAATAATGAAACAAAAATGTTAACTTTTTCATGTTTTCCCAATTTCTGGAAAAGTGTCATTTTGGCTAATGCTCTTTTAAAATGTGTGTATAAATAATTCAATATAAAATAAGGAAGGGCATGAGGCTGAAAATTTTCCCCTTGGGTTAAATTGTTACCAGCTGCTCACATTGCTTGTGGACATCTTAGGCCTGGTATTAACTGCAGTTCCAATAGTGTGTCTCAATGAGAAAAGACAGCATTACATGACTCTAGCAAGAACTGCTGTCAAGATAGCTATCAAAGGCTGGGCTCAGTGGCTCACGACTGTAATCCTCCCTACTCAGGAAGTTGAGATCTGAGGATCGCTTTTCAAAGCCAGCCCAGGAACAAAAGGACCTGAGACCTTAATCTCCAATCAACTTCTAGAAAAAAAACAGGAATTCGGGCTTGGCTCAAAGGTAGCATGGTAGCCTTGAGCTGAAGAGCTCAGGGACAACACCCAGGCTGAGTTCAAGCTCCATGACCCTCCCGCCCCCCCCCAAAAAGATAGCTGTCAATTGGCAGTGTAGACACAGTTTACCAACTCTTGTTCTACCATTATCTGGCAGTAGATAGTGACAGTGGTAAAAGTATTCCAGCTCTTCACACTGCAGGTGAAGAGGACCTAACATGTTCCCATTTCATCTTCCACTTAAGATGACTGAAAGTCACAGAAAGATCTGATTTAATACTTTGTATTCTACATAAACTTGATCATTTTTGCTACATAGTAAAAGGTGTGTGTGTGTGTGTGTGTGTGTGTGTGTGTGTGTGTGTGTGTGTGTGTCTTTGAAATCAGGGTATGGGTATTCTTCCTGAATATTTTTTTGCTCAAGTCTAGCACTTTACCACTTGAACACACAGCTCCACATCAGACTTTTGGAAGTACATTGGCAATAAGAGTCTCAGACATTTTCCTGCCCAGGCTAGCTTTGACCCTTGATCCTAAGATCTCAGTCTCCTTCATAGCTAGGATTATAGCCAAGAGCCACCTAGGCCAAGTTTAGTAATTTTTTTTTTACAGAGGGACTAGCATATATTAAGTTTCAATAAATAAAGTATTAAAAAAACATTTCCTATGTTGGGCAGGAAAAGACTGTACTCTTTTTTGTCTCATATATGTTTTATTGTAAATAATATAAGTGTTACATTATATTCACCAGATAGAAGGTGCATTACTTCACATACATTGGTAACTTTCTCATGTCTTGATCCCCATATCCCTTCTCCCACACCGCCTCTTATCTTGTTTTCCTCCCTTCCCTATTCACCTTCAAATAACCAAATATGTATATATACAGTATATCAGATAACCAGGTAAAATATTGTAACAATATGAGATAACCAAGGGACAGCAAAAGAGATGAGAGATGACATAGTATATTAAAAAAACAATCACTCATTATATGGCTTTTGTTTCTATATTCTGGAGGTCCTCTCATTTAGCATCTCACTATATGGCCTTATGTATCTCGGTTTTGTTCTATTGTAACTCTCTGCTAGGAAAGCCCAAGGTTTCTACTGATTGTGACAAATGAGGGAAACCATTGAACCTATGTTCCTTTCAGTCTGGCTTACTTCACTTAATATGATCTTTTCTAAGTCTTTCCATTTCCTTACAAATTGGGTGATGTCATTCTTTCTGACAGCAGCATAGACTTCCCTGTGTATAAATATCACATCATTGCTGATTCACTCATCAACTGAGGGGCATATGGGTTGGTTCCATATCTTTATCATGGAAAATAGTGCTGCAATGAACCTTGTTGTGCTGGTGGATTTAGTAGGTCCTTGTTTCTGGATGATTGGCTAAATGCCAAGTAGTGGAATCGTTGGGTCATAGGGGAGTTCTATGTTTAGTCTTTTGAGGAACTGCCATAAGGCTTTCCATAGTGGTTGAATGAGTTTGCACGCCCACAAAAAGAGTAGTACTGATCTCTCATGGACACATCCCCTCCAGCATCTGTTGTTATTAGATTTCTTGGTCCTGGCCATTCTAACTGGAGTGAGGTGGAATCTTCGATTTGTTTTAATTTGCATTTCCTTTATGGCCAGAGATGCTGAGCATTTCTTCATGTGTCTATAGGCCATTCTTATTTCTTCTTCAGAGAAAACTCTCTTTAAGACTTGGTCCCATCTTTTTTTTTTTCCTTTTTCTTTTTGCCAGTCCTGGGCTGGAGATCAGGGCCTGGGCACTGTCTTGGACTTTCTCAAAGCTAGAGCTCTACCACATGAGCTTGAGCACCACTTCCAGCTTTTTTGCCCTATGTATGTGGTACTGAGAAATTGAACCCAGGTCTTCGTGCATGCTAGACAAGCACTATACCATTAGGCCAAACTACTGGCCCTGTCCCATCTTTTAATGGGATTGTTGTTTCTTTGGAGATTAGTTTTGAAGTGATTCAATTTTTTGAGCTGTGTATATTTTAGATATGAGGGCTTTGTCCGTGATCTTCACCCACTCTGTAGGATTTCTAATTTGCTAGCTATTTCCTTTTCCATACAGAAGCTCTGCACTTTAATGCAGTCCCACTTATCCAGACTTTGATTTGTTATGTTTCTTGGTCCTTATTAAGAAAGTTTCGACGTGTGCCAAGGAGACCTAGTGTATCTCCTACTCCTTCCTGTAAAGTTTTTAGCGTATCGGCTTTTACCTCCAGGTCTTTGATCCATTTGGATTTAATCCTAGTGCAGGGTGACAAACAAGGGTCCAACTTTAGTATTCTGGATAAACACCCATTTCTTTTAGCACCACTTGAAGAACAAGCTGTCCTCAGTGATATTCCATTGGTCTTCAGGCCTGTTCTTGTGCCAGTACCAAGCTGTTTTGGTCACTATAGCTCTGTAATAGAGTCTAAAGTTTGGTATTGAAATTCCTCCTGCACTGTTCTTTCTGCTAATAATTTTTTTGTTATACAGGGTCTTTTATTATTCCATATGAAATTTTGGATTGCCTCTTTTATTTCTTTAATGAATGACATTGGGATATTGATGAGATATTGCATTGAATTTGTCGATAGCCCTTGGCAAGACTGCCATTTTCACAATGTTAATTCTTCCAATCCAGGTGTATGGGAGGTTTTTCCATTTCCTCAATTCTGCTTTAATTTCCTTTTTCAGGGTTTAAAGTTTTCATCAAAAAGATCCTTTACAATCTTAGTTAAGTTAATTCTCAGGTACTGTATTTTCTTTGAGGCTATTTAAAAAGGAGTTGTTTTCCTGATTGTTGCCTTGTTCCTCTCATCAGTGGCATAGAGGAAGGCAGTTGATTTTTGAGGGTAATTTTGTACCCTGCTACCTTGCCAAAGTTTTGAATCAGCTCAAGCAGCTTGGGAGTGGAGTCTCTAGGGTTCTTTAAATACAGAATCATGTCATCTGAAAAGAGGGAAAGTTTTGATTCCTTTTTCCCTATTTGCATCCCCTTTATGTTTGCTTCTTGCCTTATTGCTCTGGCTAGGACTTCTAATACTATGTTAAAGAGGATTGGAGAGAGTGGGCATGCTTGTCTCGTTCCTGATTCTGGAGAAAATGTCTTTAGCTTTAGCCATTAAGTATAATGCTAGCTGTGGGTTTGTCATACACAGCCTTTATTACACTGAGGACTGTTCCACGGATTCCTAGTTTTTTCAGAGGTTTTAGGAAAAAAGGTGTTACATCTTGCCGAATGCCTTTTCTGCATCTATTGAGACAATTATGTAATTTTTGTCCTTGCTCCTGTTGATGCGTTGAAATATTTTAATAGATTTGCATATGTTGAACCAGCTTTCCTCCCTGTGATGAATCCTGTTTGATCATACGTATAATTTTTTGATGTGTTGCTGAAGACAGTTGGCCAGTATTTTGTTGAGAAGTTTTGCATCAATATTCATCTAAGAAATGGGTGTATAGTTCTCTTTCTTTGATGATTCTCTGTCTGGTTTGGGGATGAGGGTTATAGTGACTTCGTAGAATGAGTTTGGCAAATAGCCTTTGTTTTCAATTTTGTTGAAGAGCTTGAGATGTATTGGCGTGAGCTCTGCTTTGAAGACCTCATAGAATTCAGCTTGAATCCATCTGTCCCTGGGCTTTTCTTGGATGGAAGTTCTCTTATTGCCATTTCTATTTCACTGCTTGAAATCGGTCTATTTAGTTGAATTAGGTCTTCTTGGTTCAGTGTGGGTATGTTAATATTTGCTGGAAATTCACCCATTTCTTCTTGATTCTCAAATTTGTTGGCATAAAGGTTTGAAAAGTATTCCCTCATGATGCTCTGGATCTTGGTAATTTCTCTAGTGATATTACCATTGTCATCTGTGATTTTGTTTAATTTGGTATGCTCCCTTCTTTTTTTGGTAAGATTTGCTAAAGGTTTATCAATTTTGTTAATTTTTTCAAAGAACAATCTCCTTGTTTTGTTGATTCTTTCTATAGTTTTTTGTGGCCTCCACTTCATTTAATTCTGCTTTGCTTTTAATAATTTGCTTCCTTCTACTGGGATTAGGGTTGCTTTGTTTCTCTTTTTCCAGGAGCTTAAGGTGTGACATTAATATTGTTGGTTTGCAATTTTTCCAATTTGTTATTGTAGGCACTCAGAGCTACAAATTTTCCTCTGAATTCTGCCTTTGCTGTGTCCCAAAGGAGCTGGTATTTTTGTGTGCTCCTTTTTGTTAAATTTCAAAAAGTGTTGAATTTCTGTTCTGATCTCCACGATGACCCATTGGTGATTCAACAATGTGTTGTTCAATCTCCATGTGTTACATGTTTTTCTTTGGTGGAGATTGGTGTTCAGTTCCAATTTGATGCCCTTGTGGTGTGAGAGAATGTAGGGAATAATTTCAATGTTTCTGAATCCACACAGGTTTGTTTTATACCCTGAAATGTGGTCTATTTTGTAAAATGTTCTATATACTGCTGAAAAAAACATATATTGTGATGTTGCTGGGTGAAATAACCTGCAGATGTCTGTTAGATTCAGTTGGTCTATACAGTTGTTTAATTCTGAGTTTTCTCTGTTGAGTTTTTGCCTGATTGATCTGTCCATAGGAGAGAGTGGTGTGTTAAAGTCACCAATAATCACTGTGTTTTGATCTACATGTGGTTTAATGAAAGTGAAGTTTGCTTGATGACGTTCGGTGCTCTGGGATTAGGTGTAATAACCTTCTTTGTCTTTTCTCACTAATTTTAGTTTGAAGTCTATTCCGTCCTATATGAGGATGGCAACTCCATATTGTTTATGGGGGCCTTTAGCTTGATAAACTGTATTCCAGCCTCCCACTTTCCAAAAATGCTTGGTTTTGGGGGCAAGATGTGTCTCTTGAAGACAGCAGAATAATGGATTCTGATTTTTGCTCCAACTAGATAATCTATGGCATTTAATTGGAGAGTTAAATCCATTGTTATTGAGAGTTAGGATTGAAAAAATATTTACTAGTTCCTGTCATTTTTAAAAGCTTTCATTAGAGCCTGTGGCTTGACAGGTCTTGTGGTACTTAGCTGGTATGATTTTTAGGTGCCATTTTTTGTCAGTATTACGTTTGTGTTCTTTTTCAATGTGTAGAACATCTTTGAGAATTTTCTGTAATGCTGGTTTGGTTGCTGTGTAATGTGCAACTTTCCTTGGATTGGAAGGTTTTTATTGTTCCCTCATTTATGCATGAGAGCTTAGCTGGGTACAGTATTCTTCGTTGGTAGTTATTTGTCTTAGGGGCATGACATATATCCTTCCAATCTCTTCTTGCTTGCATGGTCTCTGCTGAGAAATCTGTGGTTTTTCTGATTGGTTTTCCTTTGTAGGTGATTGTTCTCTTCTCCCTGGCTGTTTTTAGCATCCTTTATTTGGTCTCTATAGATCCTGTAAGGATTATCATGTGGCGGTGGGATGACCTTTTCTAGTCAGGTCTGTTTGGGGTTCTAAAAGCTTCTTGTATCTAGATGGGCCTGCCCTTCTGGATATTTGGGAAGTTCTCTGAGATGATTCCCTGAAGTATATTTCCAATACCATTGACCTCTTTCTCCAGACCCTCCTCAATACCAATTAGCCTTAAATTAGGCTTCCTAATGGTATCTTGGACCTCCTGAAGCATTCTCTCATATTTCCTAGATTTGGTTTGACTCATTTTCTATTCTTTCTCTATAACAACTAGATTATCTTCAACCCTGGAAATTCTCTCTTCTACATTGCCTAACCTGATATCAAAACTTTCTGCTTACTCTTCATCTCCCTTCCTTCTAATTGCTCATTTTTGATGCCTTGCATCTGTTGTTTTACATCATGTATGGACTTCTTTAACTCCTTGATTTCCATTTGTGTGGTGAGCTATCAGCTTTATTCTCATTGGACATTTGTTGGAATTCAGTGAGATTTTTGTTTGTGGATTCTATGAATTCGTCCATTTTTCTTTGTAAATCCTTTATTATGGCCTCCTTTATGGCTTCCTGTTGTTCACATATCACCTTGTTTATGGTTTCATCTCATTTAGATATGGCTTCCTTCAGTATCTCTTTCTTTATCATTTCAAATTTTCATTAATCATGTTTATCAGCTCCATTTGTATAGCATTTAGAGGACTCTCCTCTAGTTTTGCCATTGACTGCTCCATTGTCTGTTTATATTGGGTGGGAGCTGCTATTCCTTGATTTGCCATTTTTCTTGAGTTTCTTATTCTGCCCATTTGAAAACAGGAGCAAGATTAATACTGTACAAGATTACAATTTTTAATATATAACCAACCTAGACCTCTTTAGCTGGCCAGACATTATATCTTCACAATTTTAGATTGGTATTATCACTCTCTCTCTCTTTTTGTGCACTTATGGACAAATCTAATACCGCCAACGATCACCGTTTTATGACCAAAAAAATAAACCCCTCAATCCAATCTCTATTGTATTTAAGTCCCTCTGGACCTATGGTATAATTGAACACCTAGATATGCAGTATTGCTCAACAACCATCAATTGCAGATCCATGCGTTATAAAAATTGAAGGATGAACAGAGAAGCAGAGATAGAAAAATAGTGTGAAAGACAAGAGGGGAGGTAAGAAAAGAGTATTATAGAAGTGTAAGATTGATATAATAATGAAGAAAAGGGATAGCATAAGGATAACTGACCTAAGGTGATAGAAAGGTAAAATAGTGGAGTACAATATTTAGAGCAAATAAGGTAAAACTTATGAAAATAACAAGCGTAATAAAAAGAACATATAGAGAGGAGGGGAGGGTATATATAGGAGAGTTCAATGATAAAAATTTTAAAAAGTAAAAATAAAGAAAAGAAAAAGAAAAAGCAAGAAAAAATGTGGGGGGGGGAGATCCCACAGAATTGTGAGTTCTTAGACAAGAAATACTAGGGTTGATAACCAACAGATTTAAAAACAGGTGACTGTATCAATATAAATATCATTTTTATCCAGTCTGTACCCAGTGCTGTCACTATGTTTTTAGGGTTGACCACAATGACAGAAGGAAAGAGGGTGGGGGGGGAGAAGGAAAGAATCATAACATTCAAAAAAAAGGTGTAGGTAAGATGGGGAAAAAAAGAACACATAAAATTACAAATGAAAAGGGGTAGAAAAAGAAATAAAAGGAAAAAAAGCAAAAAAAAAAAGAATAAAAGAGGGTATTCTTCAGGGTTTTTATTGGGGTGGAGGCAGGATAGGAAACTTGTGTCTCCACTAAATTTGGGATCCAAATCCTTCAAAAAGTCTTTTTCTCTTGCGATTTGGCTTTGCAGGTTTTCTGATCAGTTTGCTTCATTGGGCAGAAAAGAAGAAACGGGTGGAGTCATGATCAGCTTTGTTTACCAGGAGCGCGGCCTGCCCAGGGGGAGTATCTTCCACTAGCACCGGAGGCAGACGTCCGGCTAAGCTGCCTCTGGGAAAACCTGTGTCCTTTTGAATGATGGCACTGCCAACACCCCTTCTCAGGCTTCAGTTGGTTTTCCAGCGTCTTTGCCAGCCGTCAAGATGGCGCTGCTCTTGGCTGGTGGGGGAGGAGATTCCTTCCCGATGTCTTTCTGTGATCAGAAGTGGAAATATCTCCATGGAGTTACTCTCAAATTGCTGGGTTTTCTGGTTCCATGAAGCTGGCAGGTCCGCGCCACGGCTGGGTGACAGCTATGGGCTCGCGCAGACTCTGTGTGTCTCTGTCTGAGATGTCTGTGGTGCTAAACCTTACTTAGGATGGATCTTTGGATATGAACTTTCCCCCACGATGCTAGAACTGGTATCTTGGCGAGAGCTCAGAAAGATTCACACTGAACTGCCGCCATCTTCTGCTGATCTTGATTGTAATCTTATACACACAAGATACACAATGCTTATTAGTAATATCAAATTCTGGGTAATATACTAACCCAATATCTCTATTGTAATTTTAAAGCTATATCCAAATATTATAAGGAATGCCAAATCATTAATATTTGGGGCTCACTAAAAGTTAACTATAAGACTGCTTTTCCTAAGCATAATTGAAAAAGAATCACAGAGGCTTCAAAATGACAGTCATGAAATTCATCCACCTCTTAAATAATAACTTACTCTTACATGATGTATTAAAATTTAAAATAAGATTTCACAAATACTTTCTTAATAGTTTTTGAAGCATGTGGACATACAACATCTCATTTTTCAGATAAATATTATGGAAACAGAAAGACATTATAGTAATAGAGCAATGCTAGGCCTATAATTCAGTTTTCTTGTCTTCAGGGTATATATTTTAATCTTCTATATCTGTAAATCATAGGTGTTAAAATAAGTTATATAGTCGTCATTGTGAAACATCCCAATTTGCCCAAAGAACTTAAGTCTTTACACAAACACACACACACACACACACACACACACACACACACACAATGTGTATGTATATGCATATATGTGTGAATGTATGTATGTATGTGCACATGCATATGTGTGTGAAAGAGATAAATTATAGCACTAATTTCTGTTTGTCTATTGCAGTGGTGACTGCAATGAGCCACACATCTTGTTACTGGCACCTAATAGCTGGATGGTCCCATGTTTGCTTGCCAAAAGAATGGAATTAGTGTTGTGTTGGTTGGACCTAACCCTTAGGAGGTCCTTGACAACTGTTGACGTGCTGTTGACATGAATCAATTCTGATTCCTGGTCTACTATGCTAGAAAGGCAAAAAAATTGCAGGGAGACATCATGTGTAAAAGCCACTTAGAAAGGAGATTTGCCAGATATTGGTAATCCTAACTACTAGGGAGGCTGAAATCAATAGAGTATCAATAGAAACTTCTAAAATAAAAAAAAACTCAGAATTGTAGCGGTGACTGAAGTGATGAGTACTAGCCTTCAAGCTCAGGGACTGTACTAGGCTCAGAATTCAAGCCCCAGGACCAGACAACAACAGCAGCAAAAAGAGGTTTTAAGGCCATGTGGAGAAAGAGAGGAACTGGACCAACTTAAAATCCTTACTGAGGCCTACACAGCCAATCTGCCAGCTAACCTCATTCATTCACACTAGTGACCCTGGGGATAACTGGTGGAAGAATCCCCCCAACTAAGCACAGCCTATCTTGTAGGACTGTAAGTAAATAAGATAAATGTGGTTTTAAGCTATTCAAGTTTGCAGTGGCTTTTTAACAGCAACAGACAACTGAAATAAGTGCCAAGCAATGCCCTTCAGGCTTCATTATTCTTTCCAAATCTATAGTGACTTACTCAATGAGTATACCCAAATCTACATCTCAAATCCTAATGATAGTTCTGCATTAGGGGAAAAAAGACCTACTATGGTAGATTGAAAGGTTAATAACATTGATTTATTTTTTTTAGCAGAGCATTAATGTTAATTGTTAGAACCAAAAACCCAGGCACAATGTGGCTGCCTAGATATGGAATGACACACCATAAGCTCACAATTTTATTTTGTATCCATGCATGCATTTCTATCTTAGGAGGAGTGTTGTGCATGTGGTTGGCTTTCGATGCCGGGAATGTCATCTGGGAGAAAGATAGCAACACCCTGGCCATGAAACCACAGGTTTGCAAATTAGCAAATTTTTAGCATACTTCATTAGTGAAATCAATGAGACAGTTAAAATACTGAAAAAATTTGTCAGAATATGAGGAGATAAAAGTGATAAGATGAGAGATGAGGGTCAGTGACAGTGGTGTGGAGTATAACACATTGAACATCCTTGACATAATCCTAGACAGGCTAAAGTCAGTCACATCAGCCTAGGTGATTTCTATGTCTCTAGGACATTTGTATCTTGAGTGTACTTGTAATAGGCTTTTTTGGGGGTCATTACTTGGTTTATTTTCCTTTTGTTTCAGATTAAAAGTACTTCATCTAATAATACTGTCTCCTCATCTGTGTGATTTTAAAGATACTTTAAGACAGTTTTTCACTGATTACATATTTCAGCCTTAATGCCAAGGGTAGGGTAACTATGGCTTATATCATGGAGGCATATGTTTCAAAGGCAGGCCTTAATTGGTATATGGTAAAATCTAGTTCATCTAGTTTATTCATCTTATCCTTCAAAGACTTCTGTGAATTCTTTTGGAAGCAGTTGTTTGGTTTTTTTTTTAAGAAACTAGAAGATGGTCAAGGAGATGGTCAAGAAAGGCAAGGACTCAGGATTTACTTAAGGAAGCAGTGATATGGGAGGCTCTTAACTATTCTCAGAGTTTCTAGGGTCTCTCTTTCACTTGGAGAAGCAGGCTCAAATGAAATATGCCCATTTGTTTCCTCATATATATCTATATCTATATATGCATATATACACATATATGTATGTATACATATATATAATATATACTCAATAGACACAATGAATTCTCTGGTTTCGCCCTCTTTTTAGTTGCCAAAGATTCCTATGATTTTGATATTTATCAAGTCTTTTACAGCAACACATATTAAATGGTGACTTAAAGTTTAAAATGCAATTCCAAAGCCAGACATAGTTATTCATTCCTTTAATTCCAGCACTAAGGAGTCTGAGAATGTAGAATCATGAGGCTAGCTTCAGCTACACTGTGAGACATTATCTCAAAAATAAATAAGTAAATTTGAAAAATGAAACCCACAGACAATTTTCTTAACAAAATTTTCAGAAAGGTAAGTGGAACATGATTTATTTTTCTATTCTTTGGATAAATAAGTTGGCTGGAAGCAATCCACATAGTGGGTCAGGAGGTAAAAAATATCAAGATGTAACAAGCATATATAATATGTTGATGACTGTAAGCAAGCATTCCCTGGACATACAAATCTTCTCCTAGCCAGTGATTCCAAATGGAAATAAGAAATGGCAACTGCAAAGGAATAGAAGTATTTACAGGAAAAATATTAAAAACATGAGTAGCTCGGGATGTGTTGAAGAAAGCTGGGGTAAGAGGAGTTGTGAGATCTAAGATTATGGGATCTTATTATTCTCCTCCTTTGACTTCCTACTCGTGAAAATGTACAAAGACACTGCTGATTCAAAGTTAAAAAATAAGGGGACCAATATGGTAGAAGGCACTTTTTATTTATCATTGTACAAATAATGCATGTTTTCCATTGTTCATACTGTTGGACATACTCTAGATTTCTTTCACTATGATTTAGGCATGTATATGTATACACTTATGTGGATTCTTTTTGTGTTTTTATTTTTGTCAATCCTGGGCTTGTGCTCAGGGCCTGAGCACTGTCCTTGGACTTTATCAAGGCTAGAGCTCTATCACTTGAGCCTCAGCACCACTTCTGACTTTTTGTGGTACTGAGGAATCGAACCCAGGTCTTCATGCATGCTAGGCAAGCACTCTAGGCCAAACTCCCAGCCCAGTGGATTCTTATACACATTCATCTCACCCCATATGACTATCTTTATCTGCTGTGTTTAGTAGACACATAACCTAGAGAAAATGCTAAGCTTGCTCTAGCTTTTTCATTTTTACCACTGACTTGCTAAGAAGTTTTCAGCACTAGTTGAACAGAACTAGAACCAGCAGCACTATTGTGTGAACTCTTAACTGTTTTCATGCATGAATTACAGATTAGAAGATAATTCCCATTCTCTCCTAGACTACGTCATCGCAGTATTTGAACAGTGCATATTGTCTGGAACGAAACTAAGATATGAAGAGGATTGATAAAACATTCCATTTAAATGTATGGTCTCAAGTAACTAATTCAAATTCTGCGCCTCAGTTGTCTTTTTAATGAATTTGGGATGATGATTTTAATAGAGTTCCATTGCTTCTTTATAGGAGTGCACTCATGTTACAAAGTCCTTGGTATTCCTTCAGGATGCAGGAAAAAAAGATGTATGAGATCATTGCAATTATTTGCAAATGGCTCTGTAAACTCAAGAGATAATCTGATGTGTACTCTGTGTACTGCCATTTTTATGTCTTCCTTCCTCCAACGAGCTAGTTGGACAGGTCTAGTTAATCCAATCATGGCAAATAAATACACTTCCTCCAAACAGCTTAGGCCAGACATTTCTCATGTTTTGTCTAGCTGTCACTAATTTTCTTTTTGATCATCAACAACTCATAAGCAAGACAGAGGGATGTTTTGGCAGAAATAAAATATTCAAAAATGTTTCAAAATCTAATGAAATATTCCTGGAAATTATTTTTTAGAAGCATTCATTATCAAAAATATTTATTGGACATGAAGAATATATCAAATTCTGTTCCAAATAGGATGGCTGCCTCACAGTTACTACTTAATCAAGAATAAGAAAAGATTATTTGTTGCCGATAAAAATGGTCTATGGGATTTAAAAAAAAAAAAGAATGCCCTATGGGTTCAGGGCCTGTGTCTTATACCTAGAGTCCTAGCTACAAGAGGCTGAGATCTGAAAATCAAGTATCAAAGATAGGCTAGACAGATAAATCTGAGAAACTCATATCTGAAATTACCCAACAAAGTGCTGAAAGTGGGGTCATAGCTTAAGTGGTAGAACACCAGTCATGAACTGAAAAGGCCGAGTGAGAACACAAGAACCTAAGCTCAAGCCCCAGAATTGGTAAAATGATCTAGAGTAACGATGTCTGTTTTAGACTATGAAGAGCTTTTAACACATGCATGCAATTTGACTACAAGTACTGATTGACCAAAAAGTTTGTGACGCCTGTTTCATCATCTAAATCACAAGTTTACTAGAACAAGGTAAAGGGATTTATTATTCCCCAGGTATTTAAATATCTGCTCTTTTTATTTTTAATTTTAATATCAAGCATGTGATGCTTTTGCCTGGGTTGAGAGAAATAATCAAGTCTAAATTTAGAGAAATACCCACTATAAAAGCCAAAATGCCACATACTTATTTTCTAATGCTCCTTACAGCTAAGATACTGGCAGGTGACCTAGTTAGGTCATTAAGGAGCTAGTGATCGCATATATCAGATAATGTAGACAAATTATATGTAGCAGTAACATTTCCCATTCCAGAGGTGGCAAAGGTAGCAGAGTTAACAGTGAGGCTGTAGTAACCAATTTTCATGGAAGGGATTAAGTTTTCCCAACTTAATTCCATAGGCTTTCTGCTATTTCCATAGCCTCAATATACATTCAAAGGATTTCTCTTCTGTTAAAATCAGGTAGGGAAATCTCTGTTGTTCTCATGTTAAGAAGCCTAGGTTGGGGCCTGGAGTTTGGCCTAGTGGTAGAGTGCTTGCCTAGCATGCACGAAGACCCGGGTTCGATTCCTTGGTACCACATATGTAGCAAAAAGCCAGAAGTGGTGCTGTGGCTCAAGTGGTAGAGCCCTAGCCTTGAGAAAATCCAGGGACAGTGCTCAAGCCCTGAGCCCAAGCCCAGGACTGGCAAAAAAAAAAACCTAGGTAATACAATGGATTTAATTCTCAGAATCTCCACAGCAAGTACTTTCTAGTAAAACCTTGTGCTCCTTTTACCCAACACTATCTTGTGTTCTACTCAAAGATTAACTTTGCATTCTTTTGCATTATCTATCTATCTATCTATCTATCTATCTATCATCTATCTATCATTAGAAGTCATATTATCTTTATATACTCAGAGATACAGTAGGAAAGTTTCAAGGAAACATATGTGGCATATATATATATATATTTCACTGTTTGATATCATGTAAATAACATCAAAAATAGGCATCACAGTATCTATATATGAATTAATAGAAAAACAGTTATCATTCTTTCTGGACCAAGGCAGAGAATACATGAGTTATTTAACATTAAAATTCAGTGCCATAAAAGAGGAAAAAAAGATTTTACTGAGTTCAAACTGCTTTGAATTTAATTTAGTCAAATAAATTTTTGTAACTAGACAGTCTTAAAATGAAGACTGATTGTAGGTGTAGCCCTCAGGCTAAAATTAGATAAAATAAGAATGAAAGGATGGATTTTTGAATGTCATTGGTCTAATGTCATTGCTAGATTCCTACTAATAATGCATGCTTTTTCCCTTTCTCTGCTTGTTTTCTCTATTTCCCAAATATAACAAGGTCAGAAGATATTAGTTTGGGATTACCAAAGGAATTAAAGTGGGAGATGCAGTAGTCAAGGAAGCTTTGCAAAGGGTCAATTAAAAATATGGTTATTTTATGGGCCTGGAGTTTGGCCTCGTTTTTGAGTGCTTGCCTACCGTGCATGAAGACCCGGGTTCGATTCCTCAGTACCACATACATAGAAAAAAACCGGAAGTGGTGCTGAGGCTCAAGTGGTAGAGCTCTAGCCTTGCGAAAGTCTGAGGACAGTGCTCAGACCCTGAGTTTAAGCCTCAGGACTGGCAAAAAACATGATTATTTTACAATGTATTCTTTAAAATGCACGATGACATTATAAGAATCAAGTTTGTTTTATATTTATAACCCAAGCTGTTTGTTCATGGGAGGAATGAATGCCCCATTGGTACTGGTTGGCCATACACTCTTCCTCTCAGAGATCATCCACATGCAAACACAGAGCAGATCCAGATTGTCACATGGTTTACATCCTAAAATAATTTTTTTCTATGGTGCTGGAACTGATGCTTGAGTTCAGGGTCTTATATTCCTTTTTTTGTCTTTTGTGATCTGGGTTGTTACTCTACCCCCTTGAAGCACAGCTCCACTTCTGGCTTTTTGGTGATTCATTGCAGATAAGAGTCTCATGGACTTTTCTGCCTGGGCTGGATGCTAATCATGATCACAAGATCTCCTCTTCCCAAATAAGTAGGAATACAGGCATGGGACACTAGTATCCAGATGGCTTTTCATTTTTTTGTGTGCTTTTTCCAGTCCTGGGCTTGGGCTCAGGGCCTGAGCACTGTCCTTGGACTTTCTCAAGGCTAGAGCTCTACCCCTTGAGCCTCAGCACCACTTTCAGCTTTTTTCTGTGTATGTGGTACTGAGGAATCAAACATGGGTCTTCGTGCATGCTAGGCAAGCACTCTAGGCCAAACTCCTGGCCCCGGCTTTTCATTTTTAAATGGCGGAGTCAAAAATCAAAACAAGGATAATATTTTGTAACACCTAAATATTCTATGGAATTCAAACTTCAATAAAAATAAACATCCATACAAAAATGTTATTGGCATATAACCAAGATCGTTTGTTTACACATAGTCAATGGCTGGTTTGGGGCTATCATAGCACAGTTGAGTAATTGTAACAGAGACCAATGGTCCACAAAGTTGAAAATATTCACCCACTGAACTCATATAGAAATGTTTGCTGACCTCTAGTTTATTTCACAGAAGGATTGCCTGGTGACCCAAGCCATACTCAGACAGTGCTGGTGGGGTTACTGACCTGCTCACTTACTCTAACTTTGTTCCTGCAAGATACTAGGATGATGAGCAATTGTTCAGGGTCAATTTGTTAAGGTTTATTTGAAGAGCCTATTGAATTCTGGCTTTTTCTATGATTTCTTTTGCTTTATTCAGGATCTATTGTGATGCCATGAGTGTTAGCTGGTTCTTATTATTATAAATCATGAGTTGGAGACCTCTCCAGCTGACCTTGTAACTGCAGACTAGTCATACTCACCATGCTGCATGCAGTGACAAATGAAAGTAAATGGCAAATGATTCAATGCCATTCTCCTCAGATTTCTGTTGTAAAGACTCCAATTTCTCCGCTTTACTGACCCTTTTCCTTGTCCCTCCTGTTTTTCTCCTGCCCGAGAAATTTAGACTTGACATTTAAACCTGAAATTCTAAGACATTGATCCTTAGTATTCTATAGAGATTTTGATTCTTGCTTTCCTCTTTATCTGTCTAGATTGGTTCTAGCCCCAGAATTCAAGTCCAGTGCTGCTATTCCTCCTGAGTATGCAGGCTTATGTACTCACAGGTCAAGATTCATAACAGTTACATCCACACAAAGTCACTATTTGGTAGAATTCCCATATTTTCATTCCCAAAACCTTGATGATGTCCATATATAACATCAATTTTGAAAATTTCACAAAATGTTTTACTGGTGGAACCAAACACTAGGCAATTATCTGGGATTGCCATATTTTCTATATAGGTTATGGAGATGGAGTCTAATGGTTGCCAATACCAATAATTAATTTCCTTTTCATCACTGAGTAACTTGCCATGTTTGTTTAACTATTCACATGTTGAAGAATATCTCAGATGTCCCAGATTTTGTTTATTAAAGCATAATCTGATATTGACATTTGTGTCAGTATTTTTTGTGAATATAACTTTCATTTGTCTAGAATAAATGCGTGAGAGTGCAATTACAGGTTACCTCTGGCTGAAGGAGATTTTCAGGCACAAACAAAGCACTCATTTGCTCTATTGGAGTTCTCTTTTACTGATTTCATCCATCTGCCTCTCCTTCCACAGTTGATGTAGAGAGATTTCCTTTTAGCTTCTTCTCATTTTGATAATGCCTACAGTTTCTCTTCAGATTATTGACAGATTCCAATTCAAATCAAAGGAGGAATGAGTATCCTGGGCTGCCTTTTAGGGCTAGGTCAAGAACATGGCATCACCTAGTTGAGGTTGCATTTTCTCCCACTGGGTGTGGAACATAAAAAAGCATGCTGCTGGCTTCTGCCCTTAGTCCTGGGAATCTCAAAATAGTTAATCTTTGAACCAGGTACCAAAGACTCATGCCTGTAATCCTAGCTACTCAAGAGGCTGAGTAAGATCTGAGAATCACCGTTCAAAGCCAGCACAGCAGAAAAGTTCCTGTGAGACTCTTTTTTAATTTTTTTTAAATTTTTATTCTTTTATTGTCTGGATAATATATAGAGGGGTTACAGTTACATTGGTTAGGGAGTAGATGCATTACTTCTCGCACATTGATACCCTATCTCATGTTTTTGTCCCCATTTCCCTCAATCATCTTGTTTCCTCCCCTTCCCTTCCCTATTTCAAATAAACAAATACATATATATATAAAATATACCAGGTAACTAAGTCAGATACAGTAACCACATGGGATTAACCATTAGAGGATAAAAAGAGAAAAGAAATAACATAGTACATTTAGAATAATTATCTCCAATTACACACTCCAAAACAAGAAGTGGTACTGTGGCTCAAGTGGTAGAGTGCTAGCCTTGAGCACAAAGAGGCTCAGGAACACTGCCCCGGCTCTGAGTTTAAACCTCAAAGCTGACCAAAAAACAAAAAAAAATAGTCCATCTATGTACTTCTCTTTTTGATTGGCTTTTCATAGTTCCCAAGGGTTATAGCTGTGTTTGGTGGAATAGAGTCTGTGAAGTTACGTGTGGATCAGATGTCTAGGCCCACCTCAGAGATAAGAAGTGGGTAACCATTGAGTCTATGTCCCTTTGGGTCTGGCTTACTTCACTTAATATGTTTTTTTTTCCAAGTCTTTCCATTTGCTTACAAATGGGGGCGATGCCATTTTTTCTCATAGCAGCATAGAATTCCATTGTGCATAAGTACCACATCTTCTTGATCCAATCATCTATTAAGAGGCATCCATAACTTTGCTACACATCTAGGTCCCTAGGAGCAGAGAATTACAATAGCTCAAAACCTAGGTACATAAGGTCATATAGGATGAGACTAAATGAAAGGATCTCTAGGATATGGGAGCAAGAGATTTATCATGTATGATTATTGTTCTTAATGTTATTTCTTAATGTTATTTCTCTTTTTTTCTTGCTCTTTGGTTAATCTCATATTGTTAATGTATCTTTGTCACCTAGTATATTGTATATACATTTATTTGTTTATTTGAAATAGGAAATGGAAGGGGGGAAACAAGATGATTGGTAGGGGATGATGAAGGGAAAGAAATATGGACAAAAACATGAGAAGAGGTATCATTGTGTGAGAAGTGATATACCTATTACCTGGCAAATGTAGTTGTAACTCCTCTATACTTTACCCTGTCAAGAAAAAATAATTTCTTGCCGGGAGTTTGGCCTAGTGGTTAAAGTGCTTGCCTAGCATGCACGAAGGCCCAGGTTCAATTCCTTGGTACCACATACATAAAAAAAAAAGCCGGAAGTGGTGCTGAGGCGCAAGTGGTAGAGCACTAGCCTTGAGAAAGTCCAAGGACAGTGCTCAGGCCCTGAGCTCAAGCCCGGGACTGGCAAAAAAAAAAAAAAAGAAAAAGTAATTTCTTAAAAAAATAAAAAACAGAAGTGGGCAGTTCAAGTAAACAAAAATCTAGGCAATAGGAAATAGATGTATTTTTGTCTTTTTAATATATTTTTATTGTGATTAATAGAAGGGTTACATTATATTCACCAGATAAAAGGTGCATTACTTCACAAACATTGATAACCTTTCTCATTTCCTTCCCACCCTCCCCACGCTCATCTTGATTTCCCCCATTCCCTATTCAATTTCAAACAACCATATAAAATATACCAGATAACAAAGTGAAATATTGTAACAATATGAAATAACCAAGGGATGGAAAAAGAGATGAGAGATAACATAATACATTAAGGACAACAATCACTCATTATATGGCTTTTGTTTCCTTATCCTGGAGGTCCTTACATTTAGTGTCATGTTATAGCGTATTCAGATATCATACTACTAGCCTTTAGACATGAAAGTTTTCCTGGTTTTCACATGTCTGCAGCAGATCGCCTAAAATTTTATTGGATTAATTTAAAAAGTTAATAGATGTTACTTTGTATTTTCATCATTTTCTTCAGAGATATGAGACTAATAATTCCTTGAAAGAGGTCAGGGTACTATTTCTATGGGATAGTTTCCTGATCCTAGAAAAAGACATTCCTCTGTTGTAAACCTAACAAGATACTGGGAAAATATTACCAGCTCAAAGGGGCAGAGAAAGATCTGATCATTCCAAGTCTTTTACAGTAAATGCTCCAACAGAAAGGGAAGTCAGGATTCTCTCTTCATAACCAAGAATAATTCTAGTGTTTAATCCAGCTTAGGAGAACCTCAAATCTGTTAGTTATACTGGAGGCAATCTTCCTTGTCAAGAAGAAAAAATGCAATAAAAATGGCTTTTCTGGACATACTAAATTCACTAGCACAGAGATGTTCATTGCAGCACTATTTACCATAGTAAAGATATGGAACCAACCTAGATACCCTTCCGTTAATGAGTGGATGAACAAGATGTGGTATTTATACACAATGGAATTCTATGCTTCTGTCAGAAAGAACGACATTGCCCCATTTGTAAGGAAATGGAAAGACTTTGAACAAATCATATTAAAGGAAGTAAGCCAGACTCAAAGGAACATAGGCCCAATAGTCTCCCTCACTTGTCATAATCAGTAGAAACCTTGTCCTTTCCTAGCAGAGATTTACAATAGAACAAAACCTAGATACATAAGGCCATATAGGATAACACTAAATGAAAGGACCTCTAGGATATAGAAACAAAAGCCATATAATGAGTGATTGTTGTCCTTAATGTACTATGTTATCTCTCATCTCTTTTGCTGTCCTTTGGTTATCTCATATTGTTACAGTATTTCACCTGGTTATCTGATATATTGTATATATGTGTATTTGGTTATTTGACGTCAGATAGGGAAGGGGGGAAATCAAGGTGAGGGGCGGTAGTGAGGGGGGGAAATGGGGACCAAGATATGAGAAAGGGTATCAATGTATGTGAAGTAATGCACCTTCTATCTGGTGAATATAATGTCACCCTTCTATTAATTACAGTAAAAATGTATGAAAAAAAAGAGGTCAGGGTACTTTAAGTTTCTAAAATAAAATTTGCCCCAAAATGTCTTGAACAATGACAACAGTCTTATAAGTTTTATTTTATCTCTGTTGTATAGATGATAAAGTTCTACCTTAGCAAGGTAAGTGATTTAACCTTTGCTTAATAAATACAATACTTAGCTTTGAGGTTGGGGAAGAAGGTAGGTAAAAAGCTCCATTTCCATGACATGAGAAAGGGTATCAATGTTTGTGAAGTAATGCATCTTCTATCTGGTGAATATAATGTAACCCTCTATTAATTACAATAAAAATATATGGAAGAAAGCTCCACTTCTAGACACCTGAATCTCTAGCCTAAATCTAGAAAATTTCTATTGTCTAATTTAATATTGCGTACATTATCAGTTTTCTTTAGGCAAAGCCTACATTAACAAACACACAAGCTACAAACTTGATAAACAATAAAGGACAGCATCTATTTCCCAGGCACCACCCGTGAGAAATCTATTACTATATTTTTAGTGTGGATATGTTAAAAGTAATAACATTGATTGATCCATTGAAAAGGTCAGTCACACAATGTTTTCCAGTCATGATTAAAAACTATCAATTTTAGTGGAAGCTTAATGGGGAGCTTTTGCAAAATATTGAATGATACAATGTTTAAAATTATAAATTTTACTCTTATTAAGCACAAGATTAGTACTTAATTTTTGCCTGGTATTTTCTTAGGCTGATAAGGTAAATGTTTTATCTTGTTTAACTTCATTTACATGTAACACAATGCAGAAACACAAGACCCCAACTGTAAAAGCTCCATATAAGCGATATCTGGCTGGAATTCCAGCTTGTCCACTTACTTGTTTTGTGACCTTATGAAAGGACTTAACCTAAACAGAACACTGGAGTCTTCATTGAAATATGATAGCACTTTCCTCATATTGTTGCTTTCAAAATTAAATATGGCAAGGTGCCTGACATATGAGAAAATCCTCCAAACGCTAGTACTTTCTTTTTCTTTGTTCGCTCTTAGAATGCGTTGGATTAAAAGGGATTGATAATAAATTCATACAAGGTAATAAGGCTGTTTTCCCATTTGGAATCTGAGCTCCATAGTCAAATAATTTGCATTGTCAATGTTGTATTTATCAGCATAATCTATTGAAAAAATAGTTTTGTTTTATTCCTCATGCTCTACAGAGTTTAATAAAGCCATGAGTTTAAGGTCCTCAGTTCAAGTCATGACACCAGAGGGAGAGAAACCAGCAGACAGATACAGTCAGACAGTAAGGGAGAGAGAAAAAAGGAAAGAGACAGGAAGAGAGGGAGGGGAGGAGGAATGTAAAGGTGGGTAGAAGGGGGGAAAAGGAAAGAAAGGAGAAATGAGACAGCAAATTTCCTTCAACCATACTGGAAGAATGAATTATTTTTCTATATAAAATTCTGCTTAAAATTATATTATAAAAGATCATCCATTATAAAGTTAATAGCATGTGAATAGCATGTGATGCATTTAGTTCATTAAATATTTTGTTAAATTTCTTTGATCTGGAATAGTAGTTTCCTAGGACTGCCTAATTTTTTTTAGCACTGGTGAAGTTTAGACAACCCTAGCTTGAAGACCATTTTCAAACTACTCCACAGGTCAAGCCTGTTCACTCAGGAGTAAAGGGGCAGCTTCTACCATACATAAAAGAAGCTGTTGCAAGAGTTGAAGCTCTTTAGTTTTCACAAAGGGAAATTAGCCTTATTTCCAGCCTGACCAAGCTGGCTAATGAGCAGTTGCTTTCCAGCTTCTTGTCTGTGGATAGCAAAGCAAATGCATTCAAGTGACTGATTTTAAGGATATGCACTGCATCCATCCACTTGGTACACAGTAGCCTCCTTCCTTGGAGCAAGCTGGATTATATGAGTGATGTTTGTGGATGTCCTTGCCCAATTGCCCTTTTTGAATTGTGCTCATGTTGTGGCACCAAGGGAAGCATGAGAAAGAGTCCTTTGAACCTCATTTTTGTAGTTTCTATAGGGATGCTGGGAGGAAACTGTCTGTTATATTTTTATTTATGAGAACCCTAGGGAGATAGTCTGCTCAGGCCATCCTGAGTATTGTATGCATGCTGTAAATCATGTGTCTACTTTTGTCTTTAGCTAGACTCTGAGAACTTGAAAACATGAATTTCACTTACCAATATGACCCCTAGCTCCATCTCTGCTTTTTTTTCTCTATCGTAATTTTCCTATTTGCTTCCTATGAACTGTTTATCTCGTTATTACATGTATTTATGTAAGGCACCCCCAAACTAGAAGACAACATGTGGGCAGGAATAAATAATAATTTACAAGTCACAAGCTGGTGGTCGGTGGTTCCCGTTTAGCTTCTCATGAGCGTGAGATGTAAGGATGACAATTTGAAATCAGCCCAGTCAGAAAAGTTCATAAGACTCTTATCTCTAGTAAACCACCAAAAAAGCTGAAAGTAAAGCTGTGGATCAAGTGGTAGAGTAATAGCCTTGAGCCCAAAAGCTCAGGATCAGTGCTCAGGCACTGATTTTAAGCCCCCAAGGCTGGCACACATACACATAAAAGAAATCACCAAAAGCCCCACATAAAACACATTTCCATTCAAGGCCATTATTATTTATTTGACATATCTACACAGACCTTTTGCCAACAAGTCAAAACTTCAGTAAGTGAGGAAGGACCCAGATTTCACCTGATGAATTTAGACATTTTAAGCTGGGGGTAGGGGAAGCAGCATTTTCCCTCTTGCTTTCTTTACTTTCTCTATTTTGCACTCTGATAATTGTTCCTTCAAGAGTGCAAAGGTTAAATCAAATTACACGTGACAAAAATGACAAAAGCCTTCCCAAGCTGTGGTGCTTTCTGCTCTAAGAGAACTCAGGCTTTGTGTTCTTGTTTCCCTGCCCTGAGTCAGCACTTAACTAGTCCAAGGCAGTGGGGCCCCAGAGCTCAGACTGTTGGGAATAATAAACACACAGAGAGAGCATAACCCATATTTTAAATTTGAAAAGGAGCCCTGCTCTTTATTTGGCAGAACAATAGTGTGGTTAATACACTTCAGAAAAGAGAGACTAGAGGGAATCAAGAAAATGAACACCATAGTTTTTCTGTAGCTCCACTTGAATTAATTGTGACACTCAACTCCTACATGGAAAAATACCCCTAATTGAAGAGACAATGAAAATATCTAAGTAAGATCATAAAACATTAAGATAGTTTTGTGCATTTTATATACTGGGGCTGAATCTTCTTTTCTTACATGCAAAGAAAACACTTCTTGTCTTTTGCTGATTAACTGATATATGCTTAATACATTTTTGGTAATTCAGGCAGTCTTAATTTATATTGTTATCCAGTCCTAGATAATGTAGTCTTTGGTTAAACTTTATATGATTTTTTTTCATTATTTCCAACAAAGGTAAATTTAGTCAATTTTTCCCTTCATTACCATTATTGTTCAGCTGTCATGCCCCCCAACATGGCCAATCTTTAATTGCATATTTAAAGAAAGTTTATACTTTAAGTTTTTACCTGATACCCACTTGATTTAAAGTTCAAGTAGCTCTGTTTAATATCAGGAGTTATTAATCAGTGTCTCGTTCTAACATCTCCTTGTCAAGGTTTCTGTGACCTTGATGAGACATTATTTTATTTACTTCCCAAGGCTCATAATTCCTCACTGTGTGATTTACTGTCTGTTTCTATGTCTTGTCCAATATCCATTCACAGAAACACTTTGGGACCAGTGTTCACTAGGTGGCTTTATAACAAATCAGCATCATTTTTCTTGACAATGCCTATTTACTTTGTGTTCATTCATGAGGATTCTCATCTGTCTTTTCCTGTGATGTCACAGCCTATGTTAATGATACAGGCAGGAAAATGAGGCCTCCAAGCAAATCATCCACAGTAAGAAAGTAAGTCTAAACAAAAACATCCATCAGAAAGGAATGATAGTATTAGGAAACAATGATGATTAATACTGATTTTAAATGCCTTTCTATATGTGATAGAGGGAATATACATGTAAGTACTTGAGTAGGACAATATTTATTGCCTGAAATTGTCCAGGTCCAGGTCTTCATAGTGTGGAAGCTGAACTGAACCTTATATAGGCAGATGTGAGTGATGCTACCAGGGAACCATTTATTCCAGTTTTCCTCTGTGAGGGTATTTGATTCTTCCTTGATACCATGGGCACTGGCTTTCTCTAACATGGAAATAATGCTAGAATCTTTTGGGTTGACTCTTCTTACTTGTAAGTAGGTAATAAAAAGTGTTACACATCCTGCCTCAGAGGGGCTCACATGCTTACTCCATGGTCCTGCTGTTTTATACCAACTTTTCTGAACACAAATGAGCCACGTTTCATGAATGTATAATTTTAATGATTTGTTTTACTTACAGTTCCTTTTCTGCTTCAGGATAAGTCCATCTTTGATTCATTAAATGTGTTTCTGTGACAATGGCTACATCAGAATCTTTTCCATTTTGTATCTCTGTCATAGGTCTTTAGAAGTTATGTGCACTGTGTGTGAAAATGCTGCATCTGCATTCTCTTTCTTTACCCCAATCCCCATAATCTCAGTGTACCACAATAACAAAAGCATCCAAAAAAGAAACCCAAGATGCATCACACCTCATTTGATCAGTAAAAACCATATTATATAGTCAAAGGGATAGTGAACAAAGCAATAGCAATGGTGAAAAGTTACAAGGTTCCAGGCATGTACAAAACAATTGCATATAGTCTATCTAATCCTAACAACACTCCTGAAAGGTAAATATTACAGCATAAAGAAAATTACGATTCTTGTTCTCCACTGCTCTGGGGAAAAGGCCAGCTGGCTGACTCTTAGAGGAATTATTTTATTTCTGAATTTCCTGAGATCCAGGGCTGGCTCTCAGTCTCATGGGCCTAAAAATCTGATTATATCAGCTCAGTGAATGTGGAGCTATCTCTCAAGGGTAAGTCATAAGCCAAGGAGAAATCACCCTCATACAAACCTGATACTCAAGTCCACATGATCAGCATATGTATCAGTCAGGGGTTCCACAAGAGACAGATGGCATGCTGAAATTAGGATAATTGAAGGAAGGCTTAGCAAAAGGGTTACATATGAAGTGTAGTTGAGAGTAGGAAAATCATACTGGAGACAATAGCACTGGAGCCTAGTAGAAATGTTCTGTCTCCATCTGAAGTCCTGCATGAAGGAAGGAAGAAAGTGGTTTCGGGGACTCTTGGCGAGGGCACCACATTGAGAGGAGCTGCTATCTTCAGTCAAGGGACTTAGCCAGCTCAAAACAATCTTATAGGGAGGAAGATGTGAGAATCAGCCCATGTAGGGCTTCCTGTTAGTGAAACTCAACAAAAAACCACAAAGCCAGATTGTTCTCTGAAGCAATTTATGGAGGTTAGCAAAGAGGAATAAAGAACAAGGAAGAGTGCAAAATTAAATATGAAGGGGCAATGAGAAAATATGTATAGAAGATATACTTCTTCAGTGAAATCTAAGTTAGAAGCTACTTCATTATCCGGGCACCGTGCCTCACAACTGTAATCCTAGCTACTCAGAAGGCTGAGATCTGAAGATGGTGGTTCAAAGCCAGCCTGAGAACTAAAGAACATGAGAATCTTATCTCCAATTAAGAACTAGAAAGTCAGAGTGGGGCTATGGCTCCAGGGAGAGAGTGGTAGCCTGGAGCTTAAGAGCTCAGGTACAGCACCAAGGCCCAGAGTTCAAGCCCCACAACCAACAACAACAACAAAAAAGAAGCTACTTCATTAATGATTATAAATATGATCATACCAGAGTCTTAAGGATCCTTAAAATTTACATAGTCAGACCATTGTCCTCTACAGACAGACTCTTGAAGGGTCCAAATTGTGACTAGTAATTTGCTGGTGAGAATGAACTCTAAAGAGACTAGATTAATTGGTAATAGTAACTTAAGATTTACTAAAAATCCATTTTACAGAAAGGATGGCTTCACCCCCAGGCCTATGGAAGTTACTGTGACACAAAAAAGCACCCCAAAACTTGGTGTTGTAAAATAATCCCTAAGTATTGAAAGTATATATTATGATTCCCATTTTATATATGATTATTTGTTGACTTGAACCCTAATCTAACAGAATCCATAGCCTGATCCTTTTCTGTTATATTGAGTAATTTCTTGACATTTTTTTCTGAAACTACATTCTAAATCACAAGGTACTCTAGAAATGCAAATAGGCATCATTATCCATCCATCATCATCATTAGATTATTAGTATTATGAGATAGAGCCCTAATCCACAATGAGGTAAAAACATCCCAACAGACATTTTCACTTTTCCCTTTTCTCTGGAGCCAGCGACAAGCACTTAATAAGACTTTCATAAGAATCTGTCTTGATTAGAAAGTTCTGAGTTAATGGGTTTTGTGTTCTATTAAATAGCCATTAATTCTCCTTAATTAGCTGGCATTTCAGAAGGTAAGCCAATTGGTTAAGCAACTAGGCTACAGACTATACAAACCAAGGTATCTGTGGAACAAGTATGTCTCATGCATCCATTATATTATACATCAAGGGCAGGGGCAAGCCTAGCATTCACCTACTTCAGGAAAATCGTTGTTCAATTTAGACCAATAAATGATATGTATTCATGCCTTACCCAAGTACAGTATTCCTTTCTATTTATAGAGGCTGTAAGTCTCCTGGCGATAAAAATTGGGATTTATGCATTTTTAAGACTTAAATTTATTTATTTATTTTTTTGCCAGTCCTGGGGCTTGAACTCAGGGTCTGGGCCCTGTCACTGAGCTTCTTTGCTCAAAGCAAGCACTCTACCACAGTACTGTTTCTGGCTATTTCTGTTTATGTGGTACTGAGGAATTGAACCTAGTGCTTCATTCATGCTAGGGAGGCACTCTACCACTGAGCCACGTCCCCATCCATAAATTTAAATTTTAATGTATTGGTATTATACACTAGATTATTACAACATTGCTCTCTTGTTCCCTCTCCCCCCAAAAGATAAATAAGAATAAATGCCACATAATTTGACATATGAAGAACACAAAAATTCCTATTTTCGGAATTTGAAATACGTTAAATGTAATATGTAATACTCTCCTCCTCCACCTTCTTGTCCATCTTTTTGCTTTCTCAATGGTACTCTGGTTTGAGCTCAAGGTGCTGTACTTTCACTCACCTTACTTGTACACACCTGGCATCTTCCCATCTGTCTCCAGTCTGAGACTGCTGGTTAACTGGAGATAAAATCTTGTGTACTTTTCTTCCTGGCCTGGCTTCAAACGTCACTGTTCTTTGAGTGGTGTGTGTGTGTGTGTGTGTGTGTGTGTGTGTGTGTGTGTGTGTGTAATACCTAGCACAAGAGGCATAAGCATATCTGAGACTATTGTTACATGCTATGCTGATTATGTTGATTATAGCTTGAAAAGAATTATGAATGAGCAAAGCTTAGGAGACATACTGGCTCCTTTTATGAAATATTATGAGATACATATTTATAGCTTGGATCTTGAAAATGTGCTTGGTTGCACTGACTATACAAATAAGAATACCTTACAAGAGATAGTGAGTTTGTTTTTATTGAATTCCATACAACATTAAATTTACTGGTTGGCAAGATGGGAACAGGATGAAGGCTGTACAGATGGCATCAGTTGATATCCTTGAGTTTTTATTCAGCATCACCTCATGTATGAAAATATATAATATGCCTTATCAATTGGTAGAACCTCATAATATGTATTTTAAATGTTAATTTACATGAAACAATTGTTTTATGCATTCATCAGTGTTTGTATTTACTGACTGATTGGTTAATTGATTTTCAGTTGTGGGGCTTGAACTCATGGTCTGGGTGTTGTCCCTAATGTCTTTTGCTTAAGGCTGGTGCCCTACCACTTTTAGCCAAAGCTCTACCTTCAGTTTTCTGGTGATTACTTGGAGATAAGAGTCCATGGACTTTACTCCCCAACCTAGCTTTGAACTGCAATCCTCAGATCTCAGCCTCCTGAGTAGCTAGGATTGTAGTGTGATCCACCAGTGACTGGCTTTTGTTTATTTTATTTATTTATTTTATTTCTTTTGCCAGTCCTGGGCTTGAGCTCAAGGCCTGAGCACGGTCTTTGGACTTTCTCAATTCTAGACCTTTATCACTTTAGCCTCAGCACCACTTCTGGCTTTTTTTCTATGTATGTGATACCGAGGAATCAAACCCTGGTCTTGGTGCATGCTAGGCAAGCACTCTACCACTAGGCCAAACTCTGGGTTTATTTTTTTAACCAGTATTTATTAGTACAGATCTTATATGTAAATGGCTCTTTCTGAAGCTCTGGAAAAAAGGGCAGCTAAAGAAAATCCAGATGCCAGTACATTAAACAACTTGAACGTGGACACATCAAATAAATGGGTTGAATCTAGCTAAGGCTAGAATCTGAGTTCCTCAACTTTCACATTTCCTTTTCTACCCCAAATGAAACTAAAGTTTATTAAAAGGATACAAGACAGATCTTACTGTACTAAGTCTCCTTTTCCAGATGATTAAGTGTGCCTGAAAGAGAACAAGTGACTTGCCGAAGGTCATGATCAAAATATTGAACAGTAACTATCCTGGCCCATCTGGTCTCAGATACTTTATTTTTCTATGGAGCATATTTATGGTTTCTTTACTACATTTTTGATACAACAAATGATAGTACCTATTTCAGATGTAGGAAATGGAAGATTCAAAGAAGTTCAGAGCTAGAGTTTAGGATTTGCTCTTTTTCCTGGCAGTGGTCCGATTTAGAATCACAGAGCCTGCTGTCTTTGATAGCAAATTGTTAGCTGTCCATCTGAGGTCACTTTAGACTTCAGATGTGTTAGTACCAGAGTATTTCAGCACTCAGACTATAAACAGAGAATCTTCAAAGGACAACAAGAATACATTGGCCTTAAGTCCTGGACTGAGCTTGGTGAATGGACACAGTAGTGTTCCCATGTGTTTTCTGATTATCCTTTCATAATCCTTTTGCCCCTTCCATGTATTCCCCCTTTGATGTGCCTGCCCTTTATACTCTATCCACTATCAAGTCCTTTTTAAGTTTTTTTCCTTAGATAAGTATCTGTGATATATTCCTTATTTTTTCCTATTACCAGTCTTCAGTGTTTCATTCCCAGAGTATTATGAAGTTACTCACATTCCATAGCTTCTTGCTCTATGCTTCCAGAAAGCATTCTTTAAGCATCATTTCTATGTTCAAGATATCCTATGCAATACTTAACCCATGTAAAAAAATCCTCTGTTAAATGTGACAGAGGGTATTAATGGCTCACTCATGTTTCTCCATCTTTTATTCTTTAATAAAACAGATGCTATGTTTTTATTCAGTTCAAAAAGTTCCCTAGGGAAAGGGTTTCATTTGTAAGCTTTCCTTGATGATATAAATGGTCCCCCAAAATCTCTTAAAACAAAGCTGATTTATCTAGGAGAGCTGGAATATGGACCTGATGCCAGATGGTCCAGCAGCCATTATTTAATTATATGGAAGATCAGATCCAATCATTAAGGAATAGAAAGACAGAAGGCAGTTGTTTATGAGGACTATATGAAGCTCCCATGACATCTTTTCCCAGGCTATTTCATGAATTCTTTTCATATGATAGAAATAAATCTAATCCAAATACCAGCAGTTCCTTATTAATATCAGTAATACATTCCAGAAAATAAGATATGCTTTGTAAAAGTGCTGAAATAAAATAAAATATATCACATAATATTGCTAACATTATTTTAAATGAAAAAATGAGATGAGCCCTACAATTGTTCTAGTTTACTGACATCAAAGAATGTCCAAATTGATATACAGAGAATTGGGACTGAGGTAAACTCAATATATGATGTGATTGAGGGTTGGGTGGAATCAATAATCCCTTAAAAATCTATAAAAAGAATGTTATAAAAAGAAAGCATAAGGAAGAAATAACGAAATTTAGGGAAGAAATCAATGGGTTAAAAATGTAAACAATAGAAACAAATCATAAAACCATGGAGGAAGGCAAGATATATAGCTCGGGAATCAAATATTTGCCCAGCATGACGTACAGAAACTGTGAGATAATGAACATACCTTGTTTTCAGTTACTATATTTTATTATATTTGGAATATACAAATAAAAATAAAGTCAGCTTTTCTTTGTATTTTAACTGCCATTCTTATTCAACTACATCACAGGCAAATGATGATATTATATTTACCTTACATTTAAAATCTTTAATTTCTTCTTTCGTTGTGCGGGTCCTAGGGCTTGAACTCAGGCCCTGGGTACTGTCCCTTCACTTTTGCTCAAGGCTAGTACTCAACCACGTGAACCACAGTTCTATTTCTGGCTTTTCTTGGTGGTAGTGGAGATAAGAGTCTCATGCACTTTCCTGTCCAGGCTTACTTTGAATTGTGACCCTCAAAAATCTCAGCTTCTGGAGTAGCTAAGATTATAGGCATGAACCATCAGTATTCAGTTTTATTGTCATTTCTATATTTACACACTACACATTTGGATGAGAGTCAAAATTGAGCTGTATGATCCTCAGAAGAGTGATTTTTAAATTTTAGCATGCATAGGAGTTGCCTGGATGTCTTGTGATTTCTGGGTCCCAGTTCTAGAATTCAGTAAGGTCTTTTCCCCGCCCCCCACTGTCTCTCTCATTGCTATTTTTGAAGAAGCTACTTTGCATGCATCTCACCGCCAACAGGAAAATGAATTCCTTTAATGACCTGAACTTGGAAGTACTGTCCCTAACAACTCAAGTCTGTATTGAGAACCTAGTCCCAGATGGCATTAATTTTTGCAAGTCCTGGGACTTGAACTTGGGGTTTAGGCACTGTCCATGAGTCTCCCTGTGCTCAAGGTGCTCAAGGTTAGTGCTTGATCACTTGAGCCACAGCATCACTTCTTGACTTTTCTGAATAGTTTATTGGTGATAAGAGTCTCACGAACTTTCTTGCCCCGGCAGGCTTTGAATGGTAATCCTCAAATCTCAGCCTCTTGAGTAGTTAGGATTACAGGCTTGAACCACTGTCACCCATCCCTTGATGGTAGTTTGAATGCAGCCTTTTGAGGCCCTAATCAGAATACTAACTTAAGCACCTTTGACCTACAGAATCTGAGGTAGTAAATATGTTTTGATTTAAGCCACTGAATTTAAGGGTGAGTTGTTACATAGCAATAGAAAATCAATAGATATTTTGGAACTATGAGTGGAAATTTTGCTGCTACAAATACCTAGTAATGTACCAGTAACTTTGGAACAGAGCATTGAGTATACTGGAGGAATTTGGGGAAGCAGGACAGAGAAAAATCTAACTCACCTTGAGTGAACTGCTGGTACAATCTGAAAATGGAGAATGCCCCTGGGGAGGGCTAAGATGTAAAGAAAATGTTATTGAAAGTGGAGGAAAGGGAAACTGCTACGGAGGAGCAGAAAATTCAGATTAATTGCCTCATGCAGTGATATGGAAAGCAGAACTTGTATGTGGTTAAGTCGGATACCCTAGCTATGGATATTTGCAAGTGAAATGTCTAAGGGACTTTCTGGTTTCTTTTTGCTGCTTAAAGTGAGGGAAGAAAGAAATGAATCAAGGGAAGAACAAACAAGATTGAAGTCTTGGTGATTTTGAAAATATAATCTCTTAAAGTAGGCAGAAGATGCTAAAATTAAGGATCTTGGTTTAGAAAAAAACAGTTGAGGTTAAAATCCTACAGCGTTTTACTAAAATCTCAAAAAAATCTCCACATATTTTGTCACACAAGTGCCTTTGGAAGAGTTTAGTAGTGTCCCTCAGCCATTGTGGCAGGTACTCTAAAGTGTGTGTTGGGGGAAGGTACTAGGGATTAAACTTGGGCCCTGTGTTGGTTAGGCAAGCATTCTGCTCTTGATCCATTGTCCCAGCCATTTGAAAAAAAGTGGATACAGATATGCCTAATGAAGAAGCACACACCACTGAAATGCATCACAGAAAGTTCTTGAGAAAATAGTGATATTGCAATATACAATGTACTTATAAACTGTTTTGTTGAATGGTAACCCTTTAGTGCAACTATTTAAACTTAATGAAAAATATAGCACAAAATAAAGGAAGTCTGCTGAATGCTAAACTCCATATAAGCAGGAAGGAAGCTGATAAAAGTGATTAGTTGTACTCAACAATTGATGAAGACAATATGATATATTTATATACACATCATATGTAAATTTATATGTAAATGGATTTATATGTATAGTTATGTGCATTTATGGCATGTATGTATACATCTATGTGCATTTACATAGATGAGTGTATATGTGTTTATATATAAGGGTATTTATGTATATATATAGTATGTGTATAATCATATGTTTATAAATTCTCACCACACACACACACACACACACACACATATATATATATATATACATCATGTGATGATTAGTCAGTCATAAAAATGAAATTTTTATCATTTTCAGGAAAATGGAAAAATCTGGAGATTATTATGTTGAATAAGATGACAACTAAAATGTTCCCATCTATCTAATGTTCCTACTCATTTGTGAAGTATCAACCTAAAATGATGTTGATGATGATGATGATGATGATGATGGTGATGATGATAATGATGATTTTTGATGGTGATGGTAGTAATGGTAATAGGATACAAATGTAACAAAAGGTTTGTCTTGGAAGGGATTAGTGGGAGAGGAAGGGGAAAACATGGGGATACTGAGGAGCAAACGGGATTGAAGGACATTACATATGTGTGTGGGTGTGAGGGGTATAGGGGGTCATTGTGAGTGTGTGTACAGGAAGCATAATGAATCCCATGAAAAGCTGTTTAAGAAGCAGGGGAAGAAGGGAGAAGGTTTGGAAATGTGGTGGTGAAAGTCAATTTGCTCAAAGTACACTGCGGGCATGTATCAAAAAAATTCTGTAAAAATATCCTCTTGTTACAAATGGTTGTTAACTCAAAACATAAAATAAAAGATTATAAAAGTGATGAGTTGTAAACTACAGACTAACTTCCATGAAGAAGAACCAACAAAGAGCTAGAGTCCAGAATTCAGAAGACAGACAGATACAAGTAGAATGGTTCTTGGACCTAGAAACTTATACAAGGAATGCAAAATATTTGCTTGTCTGTATTTCTGAACTGCTATGGAGCATCAGCTGCTTTATATTTTACTTTGGAAGGCCAGAAGCATGGCCTAGTTGTAGTGTACTTGTTGCGCATGTACAAAGCCCTAGATTTGATTCTGCGGCACCACAACACAGAAAAAGCTGGAAGTGATCTGTGGCTTAAAGGAATAGAGCTCTAGCCTTGAAGAAAGATTAAGGACAGTGCCCAGGCCCTGAGTTCAAGTCTCAGGACTGGCAAAAATTGTGCTTTTAACTTTTACTATCTTTTATTTTGTGTGCCAGTCCTGGGCTTGAGCTCAGGGCCTGAGTGCTGTCCTTGGGCTTTCTCAAGGCTAGAGCTCTACCACTTGAGCGTCAGCACCACTTCTGGCTTTTTTCTATGTATGTAGTACCAAGGAGTTGAATCCAGGTCTTTGCACATGCAAGGCAAGCACTCTATCACTAGGCCAAACTCCCCACCCCAACTTTTATTATCTTTAAGTAGATATACAAAGATGATTCAAGTAAATGTGTCTGTTTATCAATACAATGCATCTTAATAAATGTTACCCCTTCCATTTTCCTTCCACATTTAAACTAATCTTACCACATCAAGTTACCTGGATCCATTTTCACATAGATGCATTGAACATTACAACTATTTTCACTTACCCTTCCTCTCACTTTTCATCTGTTCTCCTTTCTTCTTTCCCTCTTGATCTCCAGCCTCCTTACTATACATATTTCAACAATAACTGCACTTTAACTTTCTACTTCTTTCCCTTTTGAACTTGAGTACCTACAGCTATTCTGCCATGCCTATCCTATAATTGTACGTTGGTGTTTGGGGATTGGGTGGAAAATAATATTTCTTATTGCACAGATAGACAGAAATTTTAACCCAGTGACTATATCAGAAATTACACCCAAGAACCTCATTACAAATGAATATGAATTAGATTACAAGATTTTTTATTTTTTAATCTAACAGTGGAAGGAGCCTCTTAGAAAATGTATGAACTCAGCATATAGGAGACACTTGAATCACTGGGGATACTCAGGAAAACTCTGGCTAACAGACTTTAGAATAATCCACAGACTCTTCTTCTTGTATAATCTTTTTCCCTTGAAGGTAGGTGGAACCTGTGCCTTGCTTCTAACCAGAAGAATATTGGAAAGATGATGAATTACCAGCTCCAATGCTGTGTTAGTTATATAAGACTTCTTTTTGCTAGCAATCTCTTTCTCTCCATTGCTGGCTTTGAAGAAGCAAACTTTCATTAATCCTATGGACACAAGGAAATGAAATCTGCCAACAATCCGAGAGAGCTTGAAAGTACATCGTCTCCTAGCAAACCCCTGATGAAAACTCAGTCCTAGTTGTTACCTTGACTGCAACTTTATGAAACACAAACCAGAGGAATAAGCTAAATTTTTCCAGGATTTTTCATTTACAGAAACTGTGAAATAATGAACATACCTTGTTTTCAGTTACTATATTTTATTATATTTGGAATATACAAATGAAAAATAAGGTCAGCTTTTCTTTGTATTTTAACTGCCATTCTTATTCAACTACATCACAGGCAAATGATGATATTATATTTACCTTACATTTAAAATCTTTAATTTCTTCTTTCGTTGTGCATGTCCTAGGGCTTGAACTCAGGCCCTGGGTACTGTCCCTTCACTTTTGCTCAAGGCTAGTGCTCAACCATGTGAACCACAGTTGTATTTCTGGCTTTTCTTGGTGGTAGTGGAGATAAGAGTCTCATGCACTTTCCTGTCCAGGCTTACTTTGAATTGTAACCCTCAAAAATCTCAGCCTCTGGAGTACCTAAGATTATAGGCATGAACCATCACTATCCAGTTTTACTGCCATTTCTATATTTCTACACATTTGGATGAGAGTCAAAATTGAGTTTTATGATCCTCAGAAGAGTGATTTTTAAATTTTGCCTGGATGTCTTGTGATTTCTGGGTCCCAATTCTAGAATTCAGTAAGGTCTTAGATGGTGTCCACATGTAAGCATATTTAATCTACATGCTGCTAGTTTGGGACTAATACTTTGAGAATCACTTCCTTAGACCATTGTTACTATAGTTCTTCCTTCTATGGTTTCCATGATATGCATTTTTTTTGCAGTTGGCTCTGACCCTTTTTTCATGTTGATTGATATTGTAAGCTGCTGGGATTTCCAGGTTCCGGCTGGCAGTTGCCATAGCAACCCACAGAGGGTTGCCCTATGCCTGAGGGTTTGAGTGAGGATGGCACTAGATGAATTACTGGCATAAATGACTTGTAAGTGGCACAGACATTTCTTTCAAGTTGTCCGTTTCCTTTATTGACCTTATTTCTGGCCCTTTCCCATTTTGATAATGCTGTAAGATTCTTCTCTAAGGGATTGGAATAAAAACCATTCTATTTATGTTATTTTCCACATTTACAAGAAAAACAATACCTTTTCAAAGGTAAAATCACATTTTTTTACATAACAATTCTGGCAGGCATGTTATACAGTTCTTGTTAGCATACCTTCCTCTATTTTCACTTAATAACCTCCATTTTAGGTCCTCAGCCCTTTCCCTGAAATCAGGTGACCAGACCAGACCTGACTGCAATTGTTAACTCTCACTCCCACATCCCCATAGCCTCCATCTTTGGTAAATCCCATCCACACATCTCTAGCTCCTGGCCCTATAAAGATAATCCCCTTTGCAAGTAAAGCATTATATTGTGCTGCTCCTACCCTGAAAGGCACAGAATTCTTAGCTTGCTGGCAATGAACTTTGTTGTCTCTCTATTTGGTATCTGTGCAGTCCTCCGGGCTGGAGCTTTCTTTGGCACTGTGACTCAGATCAAGGCTTCCCCAGTGAATCTGCTCTTCTCTTTGGGAATTCCAGCTTGTCTGGGGATCTTCTGCCAGTTTCAGGATAATCCAGAGAACCCACAAGCCAATTCCTCCTGTTGGATCCGTTTTTCTATGCCCACCAGTGACCGACATGTCCTTCTTCCCTGATGAGTGACCATTGAGGGTTTGGAGTTCAAAAGGGTAAAAGCCATCCAGAGTCCAGAGCCTATTCTTGGAATTCTAGGCCATTGGCCAGTTGGAATAGACCAGGATTCCAACAATTGCATGATGACAAACCCTCTTGTTGCTTCCCTTAGTGTTTGGGACCCAGCAATTGTAGGTGATGCCCCCTTTTGCTGCCTGCTCCATTTATTAGTTGACCAGAGACCCTTTGGGGATGCCCGTGGAATCTCCAGCATCAAATGGCCGTTCTTACTGTGGGAGGGGCCCAATCCCAAATTCCTCAGAAAGCTTCTGCCTGATCTTACACCTCATAAGCTCATATGCTTATGTAATTGATTTTGGACCCAATACTCAATGCATAATGAGCTTATGTAGCTGCTTTGTGGGACACTGAACCCCATTATTTTATGGGATTTATTACAACTTCTGCAAGTACTAAAAATCATTTGCCATTAAATCACCTCCATTCCAGCCACAATTTCCCCCAACAAAACAATGGATGGTTAGCCTTTGTCTTTTTTTTTATTTTTTTAATTTTTTTATTGTAATTAGTAAAAGGGTTACATGATATTTGCCAGATAGAGGATGCATTAATTCACATACATTGATACCCTTTCACATGTCTTGGTACCCATTACCCTCCCCCCTACACCCCCCACCCGTCTTGGTTTTCCCCCCTTCTCTATCAAATTTCAAATAACCAAATACAAATAAATTCAATATATCAGATAACAAAGTGAGATACTATAACAATATGAGATAACCAAGGGACAGCAAAGGAGAAGAGAGACAACATAGTACATTAAGGACAACAATCATTCATTATATTATCCTTAGTCTTTTTCCATTCTTACTCATTTTTTTCCAGGCCTGGACTTGAGCTCAGGGCCTGAGCACTGTCCTTGGACTTTGTCAAGGCTAGAGCTCTACAACTTGAGCCTCAGCAACACTTCAGGCTTTTCTCTATATATGTGGTACCAAGGAATGGAGAACTAGTGTGTCTCCTATTCCTTCTTGTAAAGTTTTCAGCATATCTGCTACCTCAAGGTCTTGGATCCATTTGGATTTAATCCTGATGCAGGGCAACATAGAAGTATCCGACTTTAGTTTTCTGCAGGTGCTTAACCAGTACTTCCAGCACCACTTGTTGAAGAGGCTGTCTTTCTTCCATTCTATTTTTTTCTGTAATCAAAGATTCGGTGGCCATAGGTCTGTTGGCTGATTTCTGGGTCTTCATTTCTATTCCAGTGGTCCTCAGGCCTGTTCTTGTGCCAATATCAAGCTGTTTTGGTTACAATAGCTCTGTGGTAGAGTCTAAGGTTTGGTGTTGATATTCTTCCTGCACTGTTCTTTCTGCTAAGGATTGTTTTTGCATATTGGGTCTTTTATTATTCCATGTGAAATTTTGGATTGCTTCTGCTATTTCCTTAAGAATGACATTGGGCCATTTTTGTTTCTTCTTCAGAGAAGACTCTCTTTAAGTCTTTGGCCCATTTTTTAATGGGATGGTTGTTACTTTGGAGATTAGTTTTGGAGTGATTCAAGTTTTTGAGTTGTTGATATATTTTAGATATGAGGTCTTTGTCCGTTGTTTGGTTGGTGAAGATCTTCTCCCACTCTGTAGGCTTCCTAATTAATTTACTAGCTATGTTCTTTGCCATACAAAAGCTCTGCAGTTTAATGCAGTCCCACTTATCCAGCCTTTCCTTTATTTGCTGTGATTCTTGGTCCTTACTAAGAAAGTTTCGACCTGTGCCAAGGAGGCCTAGTGTATCTCTTATTCCTTCTTGTAAAGTTTTCAGTATATCAGCCTTTACCTCCAGGTCTTTGATCTATTTGGAGTTAATTCTAGTGCAGGGTGACAAAGAAGGATCCAACTTTAGTTTTCTGCAGGTGCTTAACCAGTTCTGTCAGCACAACTTGTTGAAGAGGCTATCTTTCTTCCATTCTATTTTTTTGGCTCCCTTGTCAAAGATTAGGTGGCTATAGGTCTGTGGTTTAATATCTGGATCCTCAGTTCTATTCCATTGGTCTTCAGGCCTGTTCTTGTGCCAGTACCAAGCATGAAGTAATGCTCAACATCTCTGGTCATAAAAGAAATGCAAATCAAAACAACTCTTGAGATTCCACCTCACTCCAGTTAGAATGGCCAGGATCAGGAACAAGAATAACAACAGATGCTGGAGGGGATGTGGCCAGGGGGGATCACTACTACACTGTTGGTGAGAGTGCAGTATGGCAGTGCCTCAAAAGGCTAAACATAGAGCTCCCCTATGACCCAGCAATTCCACTACTTGGCATTTATCCAACCATCCAGAAAGTAGGGCATACTAAATCCACTACTACAACAATGTTCATTGCAGCATTAGTCACCATAGCAAAAATACAAAACCCAACCTAGATGTCCCTCAGTTGATGAGTGGATCAACAAGTTGTGGTATTTGTACACAATGGAATTCTATGCTGCTGTCAGAAAAAATGACATTGCCCCATTTGTTAGGAAATGGAAAGTCTTAGGAAAAATCATATTAAGTGAAGTAAGCCAGACTCAAAGGAACTTAGGCTCAATGGTTTCCCTCATTTGTCATAATCAGTAGAAACCTTGGGCTCTACTAGCAGAGATCTGCAATAGAGCAAAACCTTGATACATAAGGCCATATAGTATGAAGCTAATTGAAGAGACCTCCAGGATATTGAAACAAAAGCCATATAATGAATGATTGTTGTCCTTAATGTACTATGTTATCTCTCATATCTTTTGCTGTCCCTTGGTTATCTCATATTGTTACAGTATCTCTCTTTGTTATCTGATATATTGGATATATTTGTATTTGGTTATTTGAAATTGGATAGGGAAGGGGGGAAAACCAAGATGGGGGGTTGAGGGGAGGGTAATGGGGACCAAGACATATGAAAGAGTATCAATATATGTGAATTAATGCACCTTCTATCTGGCAAATATCATGTAACCCTTTTATTAAGTACAATAAGAAAATAAAAACATTAAAAAAAGAATGACATTGGGATATTGACGGGTATTGCGCTGAATTTGTAGATAGCCCTTGGCAAGATTGCCCTTTTCACGATGTTAATTCTTCCAATCCAGGAGCATGGGAGGTTTTCCTACTTCCTCAGTTTTGCTTTAATTTCCCTTTTCATGGTTTTAAAGTTTTCATCATAAAGTACTTTTACATTCTTATTTACCAACTTCAGTTTGTACAGGTGTTCAACCAATTCTATTTGTTGACACTATTTGTTGTTGTCTTTTTTCCATTCATTTTTTGCTCCCTTTTCGAAGATTAGGTGACCATAGTTTTATGGGTTAATTTATGATTATTCAGCTCTATTCCTTTGGTCCTCCGGCCTGTTCTTGTGCCAGTACCAAACCGTCGAAGTTGATTGGCCAGTATTTTATTTTGCATCAATGTTCATCAAAAAAATGGATCTATAGTTTTCTTTATTTGATAAGTCCATGTCTAGTTTGGGGATGAGGGTTATACTGGCTACATAGAATTAGTTTGGTAGAAAATGTTCACTTTCAACTTCATTAAAGAGTTTGAGGTGTATTGGTGTGAGTTCTGCTTTGAAGGCCTTATAGAATTTAGCTGTGAATCCATCAGGTCCTGAGCTTTTCTTGGATGGGCTGTCTCATTGCCATTTCTATTTCATTGCTTGAAATCGGTCTGTTTAGATCTGGTTTAGATCTTCTTGGTTTAGTTTGGGTATATCAATATTTGCTCAAAATTCGTTCATATGTTCCAGATTCTCAAATTTGTTGGTATAGATGTTTGAAAAGTATTCACTAATGATGTTGTGGATCTTGATAACTTCTGTCATGATATTTCTGTTGTCATCCCTAATTTTGCTTATTTGTGCCTGCTCTTTCCTTTTTTGGTCATATTTGCTAAGAGTCTGTCAATTTTGTTAAATTTTTTAATGAACTGTCTTTTTGCTTTGTTGATTTTTTCAATTATTTTTGTACTATAATTCATATAATTCTGATTTAATTTTAATGATTAGTTTCCTTCTACTAGATTTGGGTTTGGATTGTTGCTCTTTTCCAGGATGTTAAGGTGCATCATTAAATTGTTGGTTTGAGATGTCTCCAAATTATAGGCACTCAGAACTATAAATTTTCCTCTGAGTACTGCATTTTCTGTATCCCAAAGGAGCTGGTATTTTGTGTGTTCCATTTTGTTAAATACCATGGATTGTTTTCTTCAATTATCCTCTGGCGATTCAACAATATGATGTATAATCTCCATGAGTTACAGGATTTTCTATGGTGGCATTTGGTGCTGAATTCCAGTTTTATACCATTGTAGTCTGGGAGAATGCAGGGAATAATTTCAATGTTTCTGAATTTGCACAGATTTGCTTTGTGCCTTAAAATGTGATCTATTTTAGAAAATATTCCACATGCTGTTGAAAAGAATGTATGTTCTGGTGTTTCTGGATGGAATAATCTGAAGATGTCTGTCAGGTCTATTTGGTCTATTCAGTTGTTCACTTCTGAGGTTTCTCTGTTGAGTTTTTGTCTTGCTGATCTATCCAGAGGTTGACAGTGCTGAGTTAAAGTCAACATCACTCATTGCCTTTGGATCTATGTGTGTTTTTAGTGTAAGTAATGTTTGATGAAGTTCAGTGCTCTGGCATTTGGTGTGTAGATATTTAGAATAGCAATATCCTCTGAAGAAGACATCCCTTTAGTAGTATGTAATAACCTTTTTTTTGTCTATTCTCAGTAATTTTAGTTTGAAGTCTGTTTTATCTGTTGGCAACCCCAGCCTGTTTATGGGGGCCATTTGCTTGATTCATTTTATTCCAGACTCTCACTTTCAAAGTGCGTATTTTTGGACAGGATGAGTCTCTTGAAGACAGCAGAAAGATGGATGTTGCTTTTTTGATCCAACTAGTCAGTCTATGTCATTTAATTGGAGCGTTAAGTCCATTGGGAAAATAATTGAGAAACAAAAATGGCTTCCTTTGGGTAAGAAAGGATTTGGAAAGTACTTGCTTTAAGTGTTTGTTCTGAAATGGGAAGAATTAACCCCAAGAAGATTTGAGTAAGTAGTAGATGTGAGAGTAAGTAGAAAATGATATGAGTATTGAGTTTTATAAGATAGAGCTTATAAAATGGTAAAATTGGCACATAGTTGTAATTAAAAAAAGTAATTTAAGATATTTTCCTAAGTTAAAAGTCATTACACTAATGTAAAACCAGAATGGTATAAATGTGTCTTTAAGTTAACTGTGATTTAAATAAGGTAAATATTAATACATTGATGTAAAACTATTAGCATTCCATTCTTTATGATCATTTATTAAAATAATATAAATGATTAAGGACTTGTGTCAAGGTCCTCTGAATAATCACCTTTAAATAAGCATGTTTTGCTCTATATAAGCAAGCCACTTTAGTTAAGAACTTAAAGGACACCAAGCAGTTCTTGCATTCTTCATTGTAATCACAAATGTTTAGTGATATCTATAATGTCTTAACCTCAATTACTATCATAAAAGTTTCTATGCAATTAATAATAGTTTAATCTGTTAATAATAATTACTTTTAACCCTTTTGTTATTACAGATTTGATCCTCTTTTTATAGTCAGACTCATAGAAGAACATATGATTCTTTTTCAGATGTAAATTTGGCTAAGTTCCAGGTAAGGCTATGCTTAAACACTACTACTATTGACCACCTTGTTGCTTTAATTGGAGTAAAGTGGCCTTGTTATAAAGACTCTTGGATGGTACCTGGTGAACAACCACTCAGAACTGTGCCATTTTCAGTAGGAAGTAGTTTCAGAAGAAATGACCATCATCCATGTTCCTGGACCTACTAAACAAAAAGGGGAGAATGTTAGCATATCCTCCTCATTTTGCCCTAACAAATTCAATCTCAGGTCCTCAGCCCTTTCCTTGAAATAAGGTGACCAGGCCAAACCTGACTGCAATTGCTAATTCCCATCCCTATATCTGATAGCCTCCAGATGCAGTAAATCCCGCACTCCTATCCCTTGATATCCCCTTTGATTTGTGTTATGTTCTGCCTAGCTTCAATGATACAACATTGTTAATTTTCCAGGAATAAACTTTGTTGTCCCTCTATTTGGTGTTCCCAAGATCCTCTGGGCTGGAGTTTTCAGGTCTTAGTATTCTTATATACAGGTAATGAACATAAGACACACAGACACTCATAGTTAAGCCAAGCCCAAATTTACACAAGCAAAGAGATTAGCCAAGCCAAGTCAGAAGCTCAAAGATCCACATTTCTAATTTAGTGCTTTCACTTCCCAGAGTTCTGACAATAAATAGATGAAGTATTCAAAGGAAAACTAAGGGAAGCTAATCAAAGCAAACCCATGGATAATGAAAAAGTACTCCACACTAGCATCTACTCTATAGTCCAGAGAAATGTAGTCATAGTGATAGCTATATTATATCTGAATTAGCCAATTTTTACTACGATATTAAAACATGAAAGGTTCAGAAACTTATGAGAAAGAGGTGTTCATTTTGTGGGATTTTTTTTTTACTATTGGTGGTGGTCGTGGGGCTTGATTTCAGGGCCTGGGAGCTATCCCTGAACTCTTTTGCTTAAGGCCAGTGCTCTACCAAATTGAGTCACAATGCCACTTATGGTTTTCTTGTGGTTAATTTGAGATAAGAGTCTCAAAGCCTTTCCAGACCAGGGTAGCTTTGTACCTCAATTCTCAGATCTCATTCTCTTGAGTAGCTAGGATTATAGGCATAAGCCACCAGCACGCAGTGAGGAAGAGGTTTATTTACTTGACAGTTCTGGAAATTCAAAGGCATAACACCAGCACCAGTTTGGCAGTGGGGAGAACTTAATGGCAAATGGCATCACAATTATAGTTCACATAGAAGTTATCATAAGACAAGAAACCAAAGAGTGCCTAGGTATTAATTTGTTCACTATGAAACCTATTAATTTCTTACAAGGGCATGCTACTTAATGACCTATAAACTTCCCATTATGCCCTGCCTCTTAACGGTGCCCCCACCAACAAATTCTTAGGTGATAAATACCATCCAAACCATACTAATACCCGACAAGAGCTGTGACATTTAGTGAAGGAATATAGTTACTGCCAACTATGTCCCAGTAGAAGGCAGGCCAGGAAAATAAACAACTGACTTTTCATCCCAGATACTGATGGAGGCTTAAAATGAAACTGAGACCTTTTCCTCATTAATGTATGAGTAGATGGCTATTGCAAATATCTAAATTTCTAAATTATGTGTCAGAACAGACTGGCATCATGACCAGGGCAGACTGGAGAGAGAAGAAGCTGAAAGCAGCAAAGATCAGATAGAAGAGGCTACAGAACTTTGAGTTTTCCTTCTCTATCCACCCTGAACAGAGTGGATAAGGGAAGAATCATGAAGATTGTGAATTGATACCACTACTCCATCCTCAAGATATATTTTTTGTTTGAAAGAATTAACTTGCTGCAACTGGTAATTCAATGTTTTTTCTTCATGCATTCTTATTGTTATTATAAAGGTGATGTACAGAAAGGTTATAGTTACATAAGTACATTTATTTTTATGTAACATCATCCCTTCCTTTGGTCCCTTCAAGTTTTTCTCTCCCATTCCCACACACGACTTGTATAGTTGCTTTTCAGCATAGTGTCTAGTGAGTATCACTGTTACATTTGTTCACCCTTTGTCCCTCCATTTCTGTGCCTCCCTTTACCATGCCAAAGACAGATAAATGAACAAACAAGACAAAAACAAAAGAATACACAAACACCAACAAAGAAAAATCTTTTTGTTAAAATTTTGTGGAATTTATTTTGATAAATATTATTTTATACAATCAGGTGCACATAAGCATTGTGCCTTTTTCTCCTAAAATTATCATCCTTTCACTGGGTTCGATGACTCATGCCTGTAATCCTAGCTGAGATCTGAGGATCAAGGTTCAAAGCTAGCCCAGGCACAAAAGCATCTGAGACTCTTATCTCCAATTAACCTCTAGAAAATTGGAAGTGGGGCTGTGGATCCAGGGGTAGGGTGGTAGCCTTGAGTTGAAGGGCTCAGGGACAGATTTCAAACCTCATGACCCACAAAAAAAAGAATATCTTCCTTTGGTCTCACTGAGTGTAAAAGCCTAGAGATTTGTGTGTAATTTATCAGTGTTGATTGTGAAGTCTTTTTCAAGGTGGGTTGCAGTGTTTTTGTTTCACTTGTACTGAGAATTGCATTCAGGGCCTTTGGCATGCTAAGTAAGAGTTCAACCTTTGGCATGCTGAGTTCAACAGCTTGAATTGCACACTTGGCACTTTTTGAATTCTTTTGGTTTTTAGGGGAGAGGTGGGTTAGAAGATATCTGGCTAATTTGCTATGGATGGCCTCAAACATAAGATCCTCTTGCCTCTACCTCCTGAGTAGCTGGGAATACAGGTGTATACTACGATAGTTGAGTTCGGTCTGGTTTTCTGAAAAGTAAACTTAATGAAAAAGACTTGAATATAAGTAGTTTATTAGAGTGAAACAAGGATTAAAACTTATCAATTCAATGATGACAGTGAGTAACTGGCACCTAATTCTGTGGGCAATTATTGGAAGTAGTATAAATCACACTCTGCAGAATCATCATATTTGAGGGACAAAAGCTTATAGCAACTCCTGAGCATGAATGACTGAGAGCTGCTCTTGCAAAGTATTAATTTCTGACACTTCCAACATGTACAAGTACAGGTTAATTCTGTGATTCTGACCCAGAGTTTTAGATACTGGAAGTTGGAAATTATTGAGCCTACAATTGTCTGGATTTGGATAGGATGTAAAACATTGCCATTTGTAGGGCCGTATTTATCAGCTTCACAGTCTCTACCCGCAAGACAGACATAATACTAGACTTCCATATCCAAGCTAACATGCTTGTTTCAAAGGATATAATATTGCTGGATAACTATTATAATGGGAAGTGATATTTGTAGTAAAATACATGATATAGATTTTGATAAATTTTTAAGGTACTGGGGAGGAGGGTGTATGTTACTAAATGACCTGAGTATCAATTGAGCTAACATTGAAGTTGATTATGTTAGCTCAATGAGCTGCCAATCTAAAGTCCAAAGAATAACATAACAATAAAAGGAAAGTAGACAGAAAGAATGCATCCCGCATTGCATAGTATGTCCGTCTTTTGATCTGACCTGGTTGCAAAAACTACCTGATCAATCTACTTCCATAAAAAACCCAAAGCTTCAAACAGCTGTCACTTTCCATCAAGATTTGAAACATCTGAAATGTCTCATGTATTCTAGTTATCCTTCGCTACATTTTCCCCCAATTCATCCAGGATATCTGCCTTGCTCTATATCAGAGACCTCAGCATCATCTTAAACACACACAGACACAAGGTTTTTGGTTTTTCTGGGGCTTTTTGTTTCCAATAAAGCTGGGGAAAAATCTTCTGTGCCACACTGTGCTGAATTATTTACTTCCAGCCCTGGGATTCAGAGAGCTAGCTCTTTCTCAGCCTTCAGTTTTACAACAATACAAAGAAAGAAAATAAGTAAATAAGGAGAAGGAGACAGGAAATAAATTCCTTGGAGACTTTCTGTATATGAAATATCTTTTGATATTTGCTACTAAAATGATCATGACATTTTAGAATACAATACTAATATGCACACACCTATGGCTAAATGGAGTAGAATATTTGTATTTATTTGTTTAAACATTAAAAACAAACAAATGTAAAACTCATGTGGAATTATTTAATTCAACATCCTAAACTTAGAAATTGACTCCAAAATAATGTCATCAAATATTTCTGCAAAACAATGAGAAATATATATATAATGGAAATGAGATGTCTCATTTCCTCTGAGATCAGGGGAAAAAAGAATACAGTGTAAAATAGGAGATATTTATATGGCTACAAAAGAGGAGCATTCCTCTTCTTTCATAATATACAAAACATGGAGGGATCAACATTCTCAATGTATTTGAAAGGGACTGAAACCATCTAGTCACATAAATTCATTTTATTATGTATACTTCTATTCCTTTATATTTATCTAGAAGGAGGCTTCATTCCTAGCCCTTAGACAATATATCAAGAAGCCTCATTTCTTTCCTAGGCCATTTGGATAATAAAAATTCCCTCTGTCGGGACTGGGAATATTGCCTAATGGTAGAGTGATTGACTAGTATGCATGAAGCCCCAGGGTTTGATTCCTTAGTACCACATAAAAAGAAAAAAGTGGACGTAGCACTGTGGCTCAAGTGGTAGAGTGCTAGCCTTGAGCAAAAGAAGCTCAGGGACAGTGCCCAGGCCCTGAGTTCATGCCCCAAGATTAGAAAAAAAAAACCTGTGGTTAACTTTAATTCCAAAGCTAATTTTTCTTTTCCTTATTTTACAATTTTTCTTTAAAATTATTGTATGTAACTATTTTAAAATTGAAATGGTAAATATTTATGGAGTACATACAATGTGTAGTCTCAATGCATGTATATACCATGTAACCAGTGTATCACCTTAAGTATTTTATCCTTTCTGCTATGTGAGTTCATATAAAGTTCTTGCCTTTATTATTATGGAATTTTGCAGTAGGGTAACTATATTTACAAATAATATATATTTCAAAATGACTAGAATAGAAGAGTTTGAATGTTCTTAGCACATTCTCTTCTTGTGTTTGTGTGTGTGCCAGTCCTAGGCTTGAACGCAAGGCTTCACTACTCTCCCTGAGCTTTATGCACTAATGCTCCGCCAGTTGAACCACAGCTCCACTTGTAGCTTTCTTTGTGGTTAATTGGAGATAAGATTTGTAGATTTTCTTACCTGGCTGGCTTCCAACCACAATCCTCAGAGTAGCAAGGATTACAGGTATGATTCACATGTGACTGGCAACATTCTCCTTTTAGTAACTGTCAGTAATTATAATATCTGGATCAGTATAATAACCAGTACATGGTTTGTTGCTGCCATTAACTTATGGATGGGCCTGAATAAGAGACAGAAAAGCCCACCTAATTTTTCTTTGGCACTGTGAAACTAAGGATATTTTCTCAGCACACTAGAGGAGGGAGAGAAGGAAGAAACACAAAGTAGCGTGAATTAACCTCCTAAAAATATTGTTGGGCCAATGTACATCTCAGTTTATCTTTCAACTTAAGAGTAGCACCTGGTCAACAAAGGATTAGTCATATAATCCTCTCTGCATAGGAGAAACATACTAGGAGGATTGCAGTTTAAAGCCTACCTGGGAATAATAGTTCACAAGATCCCATCTAAATCAATAGGTGGATTCAATGGTAGCTCTTATCATCCTAGCTAAAGTAGGAAGTGTAAATAAGATGATCATAGGCTAGGTTTAGCCAAACAACAGCAATATTCTGCCTCAAAAATAACCACAGGAAAAAGGGTGGGAACTACGGCCCAAGCAGTAGAACAATTGCTTAGTTCAAAAAAGTTTACTTACGCTAGGAACTGGTGGCTCATGCCTCATGCCTATAATGCTATCTGCTCATGAGGCTGAGATCTGAGGATTGTGGTTTGAAACCTGTCCTGATAGGAAAGTCCACGGGACTCTTATCTCTAGTAAACTACTCAGAAGTGATGCTGTGACTCAAATGTTAATAGTGCTAGCCTTGAGCACAAAGAAACTCAGAATCAGTGATAAGGCTTTGAGTTCAAGCTCCAGGACCAGAAAATAAATCACATAGCAAAATTTGTAAATGTGACTTTGAGCTTATTTAGACAGAACGAATGTCCTAGGTATTTTTATAAACTACTAACAGTCGCCCATAAAAAGATCTTCCACACAACAAAAGCCCATGAGTAATTTTTAAAATGTTGAAATGTTGGAGTCTTAAGACGTATAGTCTGTAAGAAAAGTGAGGAGTCTTTCATATAGTAAAGGTTAAGTAGAGGCTGATTAAATGAATGACTGAATAAGTGCTATATATGGTGAAATAACTTTTACTTTAGAAGTTACAAATACACTCGCTCATTTTAAAGTAAGAATAAACAGATCTTGCTCTTCGTACCTCAGAGATAATATGCTAGTATCAAATTAGAGAATGTACTTTCAAGCATTTAATTCCTAAATTATTGTATGCTAAGCACATGTACATACTTTATAACAATTTAGATAAGTTACTTTGTGTTTTGACAGTATGTTGATAATAGTATTGAAGTTTAGGGAAGGAGAATTGCACTTCCGAACATCTTAGACAATTTTTAACATTCTATTGGTGGCCTGTGAAAAATTTGACTCCACTGGTATGCAGATAAAATACCTACGATTTGCCATGAAGTGCAAAAGAATATCTTTACCTCATCAGTGTCCTTCACTTATAAGCCGACACATGTCTTTTGTATCTCCTCAGGGTGTACCTGCCATTCTTACATTCTTGCTTAAGTGATAAGAGTCAGAAAAGCATTAAGTAACACTGCCATGCCAAACACTACGGAAGTTCATTCAGGCACATTATGTGATTGAAATGTCAGCATATTTAAACACGTTCAGTCATTTGAAAATACATTTGGGGATGTCTGGATCCAGGCTGACAGAGGAAAAACTGCAGGGATTATTTTTTCCTACAAGATGATCTGGATCCCATGATTCAAGGAATGGGTTTATGTAAACTTTGAGTCAGAAGCTTTAGGATGGAGATCGGGCTGGTCAAAGTATCAATGATGGTGATTCTCCATCACCAGATAAAGTGTGGATATCTACCTATCTGTCTGTCTATCTATCTATCTATCTATCTATCCATATATCTGTCTATCTATCTCCAAACCCATACATGTATAAATATGCACACATACCATATATATACCCACATATACTACTATATGTATATACATATGCATGAATATATATACACACATATATATGCATACATGCGTACATACACACAGATGTGGGTGCAAGAGGCTTCAGTGATGGCACTCATTTCTGAATGAACATTTCTTATATTGTCCAAACAAATGACTTTCTCATGAAGGATAAATAGGTATTCAGATATTCAGAAATTATTAAATGAGTACTGTATTTTTTTTACTTTACTGACCAGAGACCCAATGCATGATCCCTTCTATTCCCTGAGGTTTGCACCTTAACCACTGGTTCACATTCATCATCCATGCCATCTCTCAAGGTTCCTTCCATCTGTGTTGTTATGTAATAACCTTGCTCAATGATGAGCTAGTATACTGCCTGCACTTACTATGTGTTCTGAGTTGTGGTGACATTTCATATTGTTGCAATTCATTCTTTTTTCATCTACAATTAAAGTCTAATAGTTGGGTGCTGGTGGTTCATCCCTGTAATCTCAGGAGGCTGAGATATGAGGATCTCAGTTTGAAGCCAGCCCAGGCAGAAAAGTCCATGAGAAGCTAATATCCAATTACACACCAAAAAGCTGGAAATGGTTAAAGGAGTAGAGTGCTAGTCTTGAACATAAAAAGCTCATTGATGGATCCCAGGTCATGAATTCAAGTCCCAACACTGGTAAAAAATAAAGGGGGGGCAGACAGAAAGAGAGAGAGAGAGAGAGAGAGAGAGAGAGAGAGAGAGAGAGAGAGAGAGAGAGAGAAGAAGAAGAAGAAGAAGAAGAAGGAGGAGGAGGAGGAGGAGGAGGAGGAGGAGGAGGAGGAGGAGGAGGAGGAGGAGGAGGAGGAGGGGAGGGGGAGGAGCAATGGGGGGAGGAGAGGGAGGAGGAGATGATGAAAAAAAGGAGAAGAAAGCAAGGAATTAAAAAAGTGAAGAAGAAAGAAGAAAAGAATAAACGAAGAAAGAAACAAGAAAGCAAACAAGCAAGGCTTTGCTGGCTAATGCCTGTAATCTTAGCTACTCAGGAGGCTTAATTCTGAGGCTCACAGTTTGAAGCCAGCCCAGACAGAAATATCTGTGAAACTCTTCACTCCAGAACAAGGTGGAAGTGGTGATATGGCTCAAGAGTAGAGTGCTAGCCTTGAGCAAAAAGGCTCAAAAACAGTGCCCAGGCCCTGAGTTCAAGCCCCAGAACTGATACAAAGAAAAGTAAAGTCAGATATAGTAGCAAAAGACCCTGTGATTGTCCTAAAAGAACAATGTTGAAGCCACTCTGATAGACAGAATGGATCATATCATTTAAATAACTTTAAAAAGGACCAACTAGAGAACAAATTCCTATAGTTTGAAAAGATTCCAGACAATACAATTATGTCTGGAATTCTAGTCTTAAAATGCCTTCTGGTTCCCAGAACCTCTCCTTTTTTGCCAGTTGTGGGGATTGAACTCAGGGCCTGAGCACTGTCCTTGTACTTTTCTCAAGGCTGGACTAGCTCTACCACTTGAGCCACAGCACCACTTCCAGTTTTTCCCTATGTATGTGGAGTACCGAGGAATCAAACCCGGGTCTTCATGTACGCTAGGCAAGCACTCTATTACTAGGCCATACTCCAAGTCCCCAGAACCTCTTTTGAGACAGATTAGTAGTTTACTCTCTCTGACACTTAGTGAAGTCCTATGCACTTGATATAAGTGAAACAGGATAGACAAAGAAAAGTAAGGTATGGTCAGCTTACAGCAAATACAGGAGATATATTCAATCATGTACTTTCTTTAAGATTAAGAGAATAAAGTCATTTTATGGGAAATTAAGCCAGATATACTAGGGGGAAAAGAGGGTATAGTAAGCTTGCAGCAAATACAGAAGATATCCATTCACCTACTTTCCTTAAGATTAAGGGACCAAAGTATTTTAGGGGAAAATGAGACAAGAAATGTGGTCTGAAGAAGGTAAATCAATAACGTGGTATTTAGAAACATAGAAGTGCAACCTTTGCTTCAAAGAGAGACAAGAGGATGCATGCCTTCCTGAAGGATTCATTCCTCACCCCAATAATTAACACTTGTCTAACATGTTGTATACCTTCCCGAAAAAAAAATGCTTCTTCAAAACTTAAGCATCTATCCAGGTCACTTTTCTTATCTCAAGGATGACGATCTGTTTTATGGCAGGATGCATTCTTACCTGGAAGAAATGCACCAAACATCTAGAAACTCAGAAACTAACACCAGGAGTGATTAGTGCAAAGATAAAACACCTATCTTTGAATAACTTTGAAACCAGACCCCTTGACTTTAGCTGCCTTTGCCCTAGCAGCCAAGGGTCTGTGTGTCTCTATAGTTTTCTTTGGGAGCACCAACACTCTGTCCTTCTGTTAATTTGCTTGTTTGCTCACCTGCTTGATTACTTACTTAATAAACTCCATCAAGTATTCTTACCATGGTGACTTCTCAAAAAAATCTTATTCTATAATTGAAGTCAAGGACCCTAAGTAAAGAGTCCTTAATTTTTTTGGTCGGTTGTAGGATTGAATTCAGTGCCTAGGCACTATCCATGAGCCTCTTTGAGCTCAAGGCTAGCACTCTACTACTTGAACCACAGCACCAGTCCCGAGTTTTGAGTGGGTAGTTGGAGATAAGAGTGTCATTGTTAACTTTTCTGCCGAGGCTGGCCTTGAACAATCTCCTGAGTAGCTAGGATTACAAGCATGAGCCACCAGTGCCTGGCTAAGAGTCCCTACTTTTAAAGGGAAATGTCACAAATCTTCACCTACATCTGGTGACACATCCAGCTCACTGAATTCTCTCAATAACCTAAAGCGGTTGATGCTAGATTACTATTATCCTTACTTTGCATGAGAGAAAACTGAAGCCTAGAAAAGCTGTGACCTCAAAATTTCACAGTTCTGAAGTGGCAGAGATTGGATTTAAATTTAAGTAGTAACCACTAACAGGGTACTTAGAGAATTTGAGGTCCAGACATTATCAAACTTCTACCAAGGAGATCTAATCCTATAGCTCCTTCACTGACAGAGAGAAGGAACAAGGAACTAAGTCTCTTGCTCTGACTTGATGAGATTCCTGTTGTGTTTCTCCTCCTTCTCCTTCCTCTGTGTGGACTTTTCTGTCTTTTATGCAGGCACACTTAAATGAATACAAGTTTCAAATCTATTCCAAGGTTTTGAAAAGTCAAAATTGAGTTATCTGAGTTGGTTAAAATGTAGCTTTCTCACTTAAAAGGATTTGCCCAAGGGGCCTCTGGGATTTCATATGTACTTAAAAGCAACAAGGGATTGCATTTCTATTGGAGAACACACAGGATATTTGAAACACACAGAGAGATGTTTGAAGATCAACAGGCTACAAGTTTCCTCCTACCCACATCTGAAAACTACCTGAATGATTTGATCAAGGCAAAATAGCAGTGAACCATCATTTTTATTTTTGTTGTGGAACTTCACTCTTGACATTGCCGTGCTATTGCAGCAGGAATGTCTTCATTTCCATCCTTGAATCCTCCTATTCGTGTCAAGTAGCATCTAATTTTCAAAGTCTATCTGGAAGAGAAAGGACAGGAGGTAGTGCAGAATAATTATTCCTGTCAACAGATGACTATTATTATCTCCCCGGCAGCAAATGCAACTCTAGGCAAAACAGGTTTTATCTATGGCCCTGGACTGCTAACAAAGCGCTTACAGGGCCTTGATATCTTTCACTGGTGCCTACAATGTAGCTTAGTGAATTTATGAACACACATTTGGCAGTCAAAATAGATCCATATTTAGTGTTGACTATCCATTTCATCTATTCACTGTGTGACCTTGGGCAGAATATATTGCTTCTCCAATTAAGTGTGACTTTCCTTCTTATAAAATTGAGAGAACTGTTGTGAGGACTTTTCCTGACCCGAGGTAATTGGGGACAAGATAATAATGAACAACAGAATATTGTGTGTGGGATTTGCCTACACCTAGGATAGGAACCTGAGGTCCTTCAAGCCAGGACAGATGGACCATTTTAGGAGACGCTCAGCATTCTGAGAGTTCAAGGAAGAGGCGCTCCAACCTCCCAGTCCTCTCTGGTCTACAGCTTGGCTTCTGGGGACTCTCCCAAGGATTAAATAAGCACATAATTTTAAAAGTGTCCAATACACAACAAATAACAAATGAAAGTTATTATTATTATTGTGCATGTTACTATCAGTCACTCAAATCTCTATTGCTCTTTCTTTATGCTTTATTAAAATCTGCTTCCCGATGTTTCAGTCACTTAGTAAAAACAAAGACTTACCATCTTAAATTCATTTTATAGTGTTCTTTTAAGGTTTATTTATTAAGAAATAGAGTCTCACTGTGTTATTCAGACTAACCTCAAGAAAGTATTGCATTTAAGCCACCTTTCTGCCTCAGCATCCTGAGTAGTTGGGATTACAGACACATGCCACTGATCCTGGCTTCATCCTAAATATTGGAACCTAATCCCAGGACTGAACATGAAGGTTAGGGTATTAAAATAATAATACAATTTCAGAGTATTTCTGAGAAACTAATTTGATCCTGATCTGTTCAGATTTCTACAATGAGACAGTGCAAACAGTGTTGGTTTGGGATCTCAATTTGTGGATCAAATCTCAGGAAGTTTATATAACGTTAGAACTTTGGACCACTTACTTCAAATTTTTGGGTCTCTTGATAATGGATAAGAGAAAAGGGCTGGGGGGGGCTGGTAGTTTTGCCTAGTGAAAAGCCTAAGGACAGTGCTCAGGCCCTGAGTTCAGTCCCCAGGACTGGCAAAAAGAAAAAGAAAAAAGAAAAAAAAGTGCTTGGTAGATCTCAGATCATTGTTTTATTGTTTTTCAGACACACACACACACACACACACACACACACACACACACACACACACACACACACACATTGTTCAGGAAGCTTTTTATGAAAAAATGTTGCCACAAGAAAATCCCATGTGTGGCTGGGAGTTTGGCCTAGTGGTAGAGTGCTTGCCTGGCATGCACGAAGACCCGGGTTCGATTCCTCGGTACCACATACATAGAAAAACGCTGGAAGTGGTGCTGAGGCTCAAGTGGTAGAGTGCTAAGCCTTGAGAAAGTCCAAGGACAGTGCTCAGGCCCTGAGCCCAAGCCCAGGACTGGCAAAAAAAAAAAAAGAAAATCCCATGTGTAACTATGAGAAGCAAGTTTCCACGCCTTGAGAGTGTTAAGGAACCCATGGGATATGCAGAGTTCCTCTATGCATACTACTCAATTATATGATCACCAAATACACTTTTTGGGTCTAACATGCCAGGCTTGTTGCCTTTTCTCCTGAAACATCACTGTACTAACAATTTTGTTATTCTCTTTCACTGTTGTCTTTCTTATACCTGATAGGGGTTCTTATTTATCCTTCTAAATGAATCTTCATCAGTATTCATAGTCTTTCCTCCGTAGAACATGCTACTAATGGAAGACATGGAAGATGTTTTCTATTTCATCAGCATTATATTTTTAAAAGTATATTTATGGCTGAAGGTATGGCTCTGGTCTATTCAGATTGCCTAGCCTGTTAGGGACCCTGAGTTTACTGAAAACACTCAGAAAGAAAGAAAGGGAAGGAAGGAAGGAAGGAAGGAAGGAAGGAAGGAAGGAAGGAAGGAAGAAAGGAAGAAAGGAAGAAAGGAAGAAAGGAAGAAAGGAAGGAAGGAAAAGGGAAACAGAGAAAGGAATTGTTCTTATATTATCACTTATATATACCATTATATATGATACATAATGTTAATATGTTATATATTCAAATGAAAGGGCAGCTAAATGGATGATGTCAGATCTTCTAGGACATTCAATGTCCAGCTGAAGTTGAGTTTTTTAAGTTATTTATTCATTTTCATATTAATTTTTCTATTTTACTGAAAATGTATTTAGAAAAATAAAAGTAACAAAACTAGAAAAAAGTAGAGAAACAACCTATAGTTCAGTTTTAAAGAACTGTTTCCACAAAGGGGGCAGCCATTCAACTTCTCTTGGAGCTCTTCAACAACTTATAACAAGTACACAGTCTCTTCTTGATTGAGTGGTCACATTTGTCACCATGGACTCAAATTAATTTGAAAATATCCTGCTTAATCATCAAGATTGGTAGTGTATTTAGGATAACACTAATTTTAATTAAGAAAAGCTCTCAAGAATTTCAACAGCTTAACACAATAGAATTTAATTTCATACATAGAAATGCAATAACTTATCCATACACAGTATTTAGATAAGTTAAGAAATACCTTTTTATTTTTTGGAATTACAGAGGGCAAAATGTAAAATCTTTCCTTAGCCTCCTTTCAGGTTAATTTCTTCTATAACCAAGGCAAAGTTATTAGAACTATGAAATTAACATGGGTATAACAGAGATTTTTGCATCTAGTTGTCACATCTTAGTTTTCTCAAATCTTTTTTTAGTCTTGTTGAACATAACTTTGGAACTTTTGATGAGTAGTGACATTTCTTCAGAATGGCTAACAGTTCAGTTTTGTCTGATGCATTCCTGTGATTTAAATGTGGTTATGACTATTAAAGCATACTGTGAGAAAAAATAATACTTCTCATCACATTCAATAAGATACATGTTATCCCCATAACATTCATTGGTGAGTCCAGTGTTTGCCAGTTTTCTTCACTCCCACATTATTGTTTTCTCTATTCTTTGCAAGAAAGTTACCAATTCCATCCCATACTCAAAAGGAGAGAAATTACATTCCACTTTCTGGAAGGAGAATCAAGGAGTTTGTGGGCATATACTAAAGTTTTCACAATAATAAAGTGCTAAATCCATGGCTCAAGTGGTAGGATAGCAGAAGAGCAAGTACCCTGAGCAAACCGGAAACCTTTGGTCAAGTTCAAGCCCCAGTACTACCATAAAATAAGCAAACAAGGGTCTGAGAATGTGGCTTGGTGGTAGAGTGCTTGCCTAGCATGCATAAAGCCCTGAGGTTGATTCCTTAGTAAAGCATAAACAGAAAAAGTTGGAAGTGGCCCTTTGGTTCAAGTGGTAGAGTGCTAGCCTTGAGCAAAGGAAGCCCAGGGATGGTGTCTAAGCCCTGAGTGCAAGTGTAAGACTCAGAGAGAGAGAGAGAGAGGGGGGGGGAGGGAGGGAGGGAGGGAGGGAGGGGGAGGGAGGGAGGGAGAGGGAGGGAGGGAGAGAGTGATAAAAGTAAATGCCTGTGATTCAAGCTAAGACCATGGTTTAAATCCATATACCTAGAGCACCTGCCAAGCAAGAAAGCCAGGAAAGCCTGAACCATATATTTTGAAGAACAATGAATTAACACGAATTAATATCTAGAAGGTACTACTTTTAAGCTATGCTATTGTATCTTTTCATCCGCAAGTTTTATCCCATTCATTTTCTTTTCATCAGTGGGTTCTGTCCTCAGCTATTTTTGTGATATTCTAATACTGATTTTCTATTTTTTCTTACTCCTTTGACATTATTTACCTAGGATTGAATCGCAATAAGTTTTCCCTTTCATTCCATTGTTTGTTTAATCAGTTGTTCCTATCTATATGAAACCATGATATTTATTATTTGTGTGATAATCCTTAATTAAAGTTATTTGTATTGCTGCTCTAATTGTTGCACTTTAGTCATTAGTTTCAAGTTGGTTCCTATGCTCTTTTGTCCAACTTACATGTTTATTTGGAAGTTATTACAGAAGTCCTGCCTTATCTATACTTTCCTTTCCATACTTCCAATTACATATAGTCAATGTAGTCTGAAAATATTGAGTGGAAAACTCCAATGATAAATTTATTGCAAGGTGCTAGTAGTTCAAACCTATAATCATAGCTACACAGAAGGCTGAGACTTGAAATAATGACTCAGAAACAGCCTGGTCAGACAAATTTGAGAAAATTGCCTCTAACTAACCAATCAAAAACCAGAACTGGTAAAAGAGCAGGGTTGGGGCAAATATACCAGGAGCAAGTCATGAAAATACAGAAAAAGACAGAATAATTTCTTTATGCTTGATTTGCCTAGAGAGGGTGGAAAAACATTGAATTCATCTGCAGCATGGATTCCCAGTAAATGAGGCAGAAAAAACAAAAGGCAGAAGCATGGATCCATGGATGTAAATGATTCCATGTTCTTGGCCTGTGTAGGTAATGATCAGAAAGTTTGTATCACTATAGCATAGGAAATAAAGAAGGAGAAGTTGTGTACCCAAATCTTAGTCTCAGAGATAGGAAATGTGGAAGAATAGGGCTTCTACAGCAGGTACAGGGTTTCTATTGGGTCCTAAGGTTAATGGGGTATTACTAAAATTTTGATTTTTTTTTAATTTCAAGGTAGTGAAAATACAGACAAATCATCAAAACACTGTAGAAAAATCCATAGATAAGCCTATGTATTTATGTAAATTTGATATATTATTAAGGCAGTATTTCAGATCTATGGGAAATGGAAATTGTACTGGCAGGACACACGGTGTGGAATCTAACTGATAAGGTAGACTACTGATTTGGCCAACTAATGTTTGAAAGGATTGGGCAAATCACATGACCATTCTATAACTTCCTAGCATCCTCATTAAGATGTTTTGTTTAATCCTCAAGACAAGCCGTATGAAGTAAAATGAACTGGAGCAGAGTTTGGTCCAAGAAAGTGTTATAAAAATGCTGATGATAATTAAATTATAATGTGGAGGAGTTATTCATTAGAAAAAATACATTGATTTTTACTTTGCAAGAGTGATGATAACCTATTGTGAGTAGACAAAATCCTAAACTTTTAAAAAGCTATGAATGGTTGGAGAAACAAAATCTAAAGACATAAATGATAACATTGAATGCTTGAATATATTACAATTATAAATATCATTTTCATATATTTTATTGTAATTATTAGAAGGGTTACATTATATTCACCAGATAGAAGGTGCAATACTTCACAAATATTGATAACTTTCTCATGTCTTGGTCCCCATTTACCTCCCCCCACCTCTGCCCTTCATCTCATTTCCCCCTTCCCTATCCTATTACAAATAGCCAAATAAGCATATATAAAATATATCAGATACCAAGGTGA